>NC_035439.2:18939947-19197447 GCF_002127325.2 Helianthus annuus
AACCTGATCCTACCCGAACCCGGTTTCATACCTGGAACCGTTTTTTAAAAAAACCCGATTTGTGCACCACTACTTTAATATTTAATATTTAATATTTAATATTTATTTAATAGTTTGTATATAGAACAACGGCCCACAAATAGTTCCAAGTGGCCCATTAAGTTAAAGCGCATCTTCATTTCGGCCCACAACTGCACAACCAAGAGATAGTCGTGCGTGCTTCTGCTATAGCCTACAGCCAACAGCTTTCAAGGGTTTAAGATACTTTTCAATCTCAGCCGGATTATCAGGTTCCGGCACCGGAGTAAAATGACGGAAGTAGCTAGCAACGTCGTTCACGACGTATTAGGTCCACGAGCTCAAGATCTGGACCAGCCAATCATCGATTACATCGTTAATGTTCTCGCTGATGAAGATTTTGATTTCGGATTTGAAGGCGAAGGTGCCTTTGAAGCTATTGGAGAACTCCTCGTTGATTCCGGATGCGTTGATGACTTTTCTGAATGTCATTCTGTATGTAACTGTTGTTGATTTTGCTAGCTTTTCGTTAATTTGATTGAATTTCTTTGTGTTTATTTACTATTGTTGTTTGTTTCTAGGTTTATTATATAATTGTTAGGTTATTGTATTATTTTGATGAGAGTATTTAGCTATTAGGGATATGGATATGATTAATCAGCTTAAACTGGATGATGTTCATCACAAATTAGACTGTGTTTTGGAATTTGATAATATAATCAGATTATCCACCATATAACTGTTATTGTATCAATATGTCAAAAAATTCCTGTGAAAGATGACTAGCTGAAAGTATTTAGCAATTAGGGATAAACATATGTTTTATCAGCTTAAACCGCATACTTTTCATCCTAAATTAATCAGTTATTTGGAATTTTATGATTTAACCAGATTAATTATTAATGGTTTCGTTCGATAAGAATTTCATTGGGGTAGTTATACATACAAACTGGTAGAAGTATTTAGTTAGATGTCCCCTAGGACAAAGAGGATGCATAATGAATGGAGACAGAGCATTTTGGTCTGGATCTACAAGAACATATTATTATTGTTATATATGCATACCTTTAGGAATTCCTAATGGATGAAGCTCATGGGGTGTGCAATGAATTAAAGATAATATGATGTGACTCTATGAGCGATTTTTGCTTAATGCTTTAGTTATGGATGAGTTTCAGCCTTTGCGGGGCGTATAAGATGACATTTTTTGTATACTTGTGTATCTTATCTACACCAAATACGTTGTTCAACTTCTAAGTCAGTTCTTAAGAAACATAACTGTTTCGACTTTTGTTTCACAAAAGATGATGCATGCCTTTTTGAATACATGTAGTACTTAACTGCAGTCTAGTTTTACTGATGTTCTGTTACTGCTACAAATAGACAATAATATCAATTTGGTTGATTTTGATAAGAGAAAAAACTTGATAACTAACTGAAACCCAATAATAGATATATGTAGTTAAAGGCTCAAGGTGCAAAGGGTAAACCTGTTGTCTAGCCGCAAGGCGCACACCGTGACTTACTACTTTACTAGAAAGACCTTCTCAGTGAATCATTTTATCTGCAGAAAATAATTGTTTTGAGATACATGTGTGTATAAAGGCTTCAAGTTTTTCTAAATGTTCGTCAAACATATTTGCAGGTCTGTGGCAGACTGTCAGAGAAATTTGGAAAGCATGGTTTGATCAAAGAAAAGCCAGCTGTTAGAAGCCTTGCTACACCATTTAGAATGAATGAGGGAATGGATGAAGTGAAAACCACAAAAAAGAAGCCTGAACCAGTTGACGGTCCCCTGCTTACTGAACGCGACAAAATCAAGCTTGAAAGGAGGAAGAGGAAGGATGAGCGTCAAAGAGAGGTAAGTTTCAACTTTCAACAAACACATACACATATATGTATGTCAGTGTATGTACATATCTGTGTTTCTTGTGTGGCCGCATGAGGCCTATTATAAATCACTTGGGACAACATGGTATAGAGGCTTATGCACATATGTTCTCAATTTAGTCAAACGGAGATCAATTTTCTGTACATATTGGTAGTAACATGTCATCATTGTTTAAATCAACGAATGCGGTTTGTCTTATATTTGCATTCTCATGTGTACTCTTTTTCAATGATCAGATGCAATACCAGATGCATGTAGCAGAAATGGAAGCAGCGAAAGCAGGAATGCCTGTTGTATCTGTAAACCATGACAATAGTGCTGAAGGATCTACAGTTAGGGATATTCATATGGAGAACTTTAATGTGTCCGTTGGTGGACGTGAACTTATTGTGGATTGTACTGTTACACTTTCTTTTGGGCGGCATTATGGTGAGTCTTATTATTGAAAGACATGAATTATAAATTAAATTATCTGCTCTATTCTAATAGTATCAGTTATCTTATGAAGTTTTCTCTTGTATGTATATTTTTTGTGCATGTGTATGTGGGCTGTAAACGAAACAAAAGCGAACAGCTCGTGAACTGTTCGGGGGGGGGGTGTGAAGTTCATTTATGTTCATTCGTTTAATAAATGAACAAACACGAACAAGAAATTTCTTTTGATAAGTTAAACAAACGAACATGAACAGAGGTTGCGTTCGTTCGTTTATGTTTGCTCGTTGATATTCATTTGTGTTCGTTCATTTAAAGATTTTTTTATGTTATATTTTTATTTTATTAGTTTTAGTTTTGAAAAATTTGAAACCATAGTTATATCATATGCCTTTGCCAACATCCCTCATTTGACCATTTCAATTTCAATTTGTGTTAAAGCTTGACAAACTTCTTAGTTTTTGTGTTAATTATGTCAACTATTTTCGGATAGTTATGTTATGTACTTATTTATTTTTTTGTGGATTCTTCATATTGTTGATATATAACGTTCGTTTGTGTTCATTTATGTTCATCAACATTTGTTTGTGTTCGTTTACGATTGGTAACTGTTCATGAACATGCTCATTTTGTTAATACACGAACAAGAAATCTCGTTTCGTAAGTGTTTGTGAACCATTCATGAACATGTACATTCCTTGATGAACGATTTGTTCGTGTTCATTCGGTTCATTTACAGCCCTATGTATGTGTACCATGGATCTTTGTTGTATAATAAGCATCTATTAAGACGTGTACATTTTTGTTTCCTTAGGATTAACGGATCTTCTGTGATGACATCATGATGGGCTTTTATTTTACAGGTCTCGTTGGCAGGAATGGTACCGGGAAAACAACTTTCCTAAGGTATATGGCTATGCATGCCATTGAAGGTATTCCTAAAAACTGCCAGATATTGCACGTAGAGCAGGAAGTTGTTGGTGATGACACATCAGCGTTACAATGTGTCCTTAATTCTGATGTTGAGAGAGCACAACTTTTAGAAGAAGAAGCCCGTTTGATAAAATTGCAGGTCTTTGGTCCATTGCTCTTTTTTCTCCTTACTTGTATGTGTGAATGCACATGGAAAAACATGTGACTGCGACTAACATAGTAACATGTGTCGTGTCTTTTTCTCAACCAACATGTATTGTTGTGATAATTTCAGAGAGATGCTGAGCTGGACGCTGAAGAAAAAAAGGACCCTACTTTGGTAAATGACAATGACGGAATTGCACAAAAACTGGAAGCGATATATAAAAGGCTAGAGTTTATTGATGCATATACCGCGGAGGCTCGTGCTGCTTCTATTCTTGCGGTCAGTCCCTACTCCCTAAAACGATTATTTAATTAATCAGCTCACTAATGTCAAGACTTTTACTTTGTGATCTGAACATGATAATTAGAGCTAATTAATCAGCAAACGAACCGAACGAACACGAACATGGGCATGTTCGTGTTTGTTCATTTAAGTTTAGCCGAATACGAACACGAACACGAACATATAATCGAACAAATATTTTAGTTCATGTTCGTTCATTAGGGAAATGGGCATATTCTTGTTTGTTCGTTTAAAACCTAAACGATTCACGAACGTAAACGGACACAAACAAACTAAACGAACATACTGGAACAAACATAAACGAACACAAATGGACATAATTAATAAACATAAACGAACACATATTAACATTAATGAACACAAACGAACACATATTAAAACCTATATAAAGAAGCAACAAGTTTGTGCATATGTTGATTGTACATATGGCTTTGGGAGTCTTTCAAAAAAAAAGGAAATTTTCATTTTTAATCCTAAAGTTTTAATATTTGACAATTTAAGTATAAACTTCTAATCTTTGTTTTCTTTTTAACCCTAAAGTTTAAATATTTGACAATTTACCCTAAAGTTTTATTCTTTGACAATTTAAGTTTAAAATTTTTAATCTTTGTTTCCTTTTTAACCCTAAAGTTTTAATCTTTGACAATTTAAGTTTAAAGTTTTAATATTTGGTAATTTAACCCCTTTGATTAATTTGATTTTTTACTTCTAATTCAAAAGTTTTCATCTTTTGTGATTTAACCACTTTGATTTTTTTTACTTATGTGTTGTAATCTTGGCTTTGGGGGGTTTTTCAAAAAAAATGGTTATGCATATGGTTGCTGTAACCTTGGCTTTAAGGGTTTTTCAAAAAAAAAAAATTGATTTTTTTACTTTTCACCCAAAAGTGTTTCATAAATTACTTTTAATCCAAAACTATTTGTTTTTTTTACTTTTAACACAAAACTTTTTATCTTTTCCAATCTATCTTCACAACTTTTTTTACTTTCAACTTTGGTCCTTTATAGTTCTCATTTTCCGTAAATTTTTCGCTTTATGCTTCGTTCAAAATTTTGTGACTTAACACATCGCAACATGCGTCTTTGGTTTAGCGTTTTTACGTTTCATTCTAAATTTTGCGAGTTAACACGACGCAACGTGCGTGTGTGGGTGAACGTTTTTACATCGTCTATTTTTTTCCCGTTTGACAGGTTCAACATAACGTGCGCGTCCTAAATCGATTTAGTTATAACTAAAGAATCTCCGCCGCATTGCGGCGGGTCGTAATTCTAGTTAACATTAATGAACACAAACGAACAAGTCTAATACATCATAATTTATCAAAAAACACATCCAAATCAGTGGTTTAAATGTACATGGTTCAGTTACGTGGTTTTTTTTGTGTAATTTGTTGATCAATTATGATATGTTAAATTAGAAAGTCTATTTATAATTACTGGAAGCCCAATTACTAATTCGTTTTATTTATATAAGTAGTTAGAAAGCCCATTTTTATGTTTATATTTATATAAATATAACTACTTATGTATCCATTCAAAATTAAAAATACAACATAAAGAAACGTAAATAACATAAATGAGTGAACATAAACGGTCGTTCGTGAACATAAATGAACGAACAAAACATGTGTTCTTGTTCGTTCGTTTAATTAAGCGAACAAAAAAATGTGTTCATATTTGATCATTTATTTAAATAAACGAACTTTCCACTGAACAGTTCATGAACGTTTGGTTTATAGGCCTAGAGGTCATTATAAAATTTTTGCTGTAAAGTATCAATTTTCTTGTTCTTTAATTTTATTAATACAATGGTAATATTTCACTAACCATGAGAATTTCAGGGTCTCAGTTTCACACCAGAAATGCAAAAGAAGCCAACAAGGGCTTTTTCTGGAGGATGGAGAATGAGAATAGCTCTTGCTCGTGCTCTATTCATTGAGCCGGATCTTCTATTACTTGATGAACCTACGGTTTGCCACACAAGACCCCCTTGTTGATACTTTCAGGCAGTAAAAAATATCACAAAAAAACATTTTTTTATGTGCAGAATCATCTTGATCTTCATGCAGTGCTGTGGCTGGAAGCTTACCTTACTAAATGGCCAAAAACATTTATTGTTGTTTCTCATGCTAGGGAATTTCTGAATACGGTAACATTTTGGCTAGTCTGTATTTAATTATATAGTAACATCCTTTGGTATATTATATATCTTGTTTGTTTTGTCTTGCAGGTGGTCACAGATATTTTGTACCTTCAAAACCAGAAGCTGACTGCATACAAAGGAGATTACGATACATTTGAAAGAACACGAGCTGAACATCTTAAAAATCAACAGAAAGCGTTTGAATCAAATGAGCGTTCAAGAGAACATATGCAGGTTTTGATTGTGTTATTTTTTTCATAAACAAGCTTCATGGTTCATTATGCCGATTCTGTATTGAAAAATCATATTATATTTTGGGTAAATTAACACTCATTATCTCTATTCTTTCAGGCTTTCATCGATAAATTTCGGTACAATGCAAAACGTGCTTCTCTTGTTCAATCTAGAATTAAGGTAAGAGTTCTATTTAAGTTATCACACTTATTAAAACGTTAGTTACCAGGTTTTATGTTGTAATTTTGCATTTTCTATTCAACTAATTGTCAGGCGCTGGATCGCTTAGGACATGTTGATGAAGTCGTGAATGATCCAGAGTGTGTACCACTGCTGCCTCTTTGATATAATTGTGTTTGCTGATGTGTACATGTTCTAAATTGGTATGTGTTTGTTTTGTGTATGCAGTTACAAGTTTGACTTTCCTACGCCAGATGATAGACCTGGTCCACCCATTATAAGTTTCAGGTTTGTTGTTTCGAAGTAGCTGTTTTAGCTCTGAATGCTTCGTCATTCATTGTTGTCAAGAAATTATTCATTGAGGAAAAATTTGCCCTTTTGTTCTGTATCAACTGGTTGCATGGGTCACTGTTGTCATCCGTGTATTAAAAAGCTAATGTAGTATTACTAATATGTATATTAAAAGTCGAATTCCATCTCAGGAACAGTGGGCATTTTAATCATAAGTTTTTGTTTTAAATGTGATGGCAGTGATGCTTCGTTTGGCTACCCTGGA
This sequence comes from Helianthus annuus, assembly GCF_002127325.2. NCBI lineage: Eukaryota > Viridiplantae > Streptophyta > Magnoliopsida > Asterales > Asteraceae > Helianthus > Helianthus annuus. The sequence continues at coordinate 18,946,782 of NC_035439.2, forward strand.
GGCCCAATACTGTTCAGGAATTTGAACTTTGGGATAGATTTGGACAGTCGTGTAGCAAGTAAGAATGATGCTTTGAAGTTTTTTTAGTTGTGTGTATGTATACATCATGTATACAAGTACTTGTACCTCTGCATACCACATACATATGTGTGTGTATGTAATATTTATACACATGTATGATTTATTTATTTTATTTTATTTTATTTTATTTTTTTTTTTTGGGGGGGGGGGGTATATATATTAAACTCTATCTTAGAGACTAAACCTAATGTAACAAACCGTTTTTTTTTGTAAAAATTTAGGGCATGTAATATGCATATTTTCAAGCGGCTTTTTATAAAAAAAAAAAACAAAAAAGCCAAGTGGGTTTTAAAAAATATATATATAAGTTTTTTGTTAAAAAGATAATTAAACTCTTTAACGTAACATGTGTAACATCATATGTTAGATCGGATGTAACATATGTTACGTAGGTGTTCCATAGGTGTTACAAGTGTGTTATATATATGTGTAATTTACACCTATACACATACATCTGTATCATGTGTGTATTCTTATTTTGATACGTTTAATATTAAAAAAGTATTTATGCTTTTCATTAAGTATATTTTTATCTGATTTGATGGCAGTATCCAAATAGTTGCTTTCATAAATTTTAGCTTTAACATTGCATTTTTGTTTCTGTTTCTAATTGTGGTATGCATATGAATTTTCAGTGGTGGGCCCTAATGGTATCGGTAAGTCCACTATACTTAAGTTGATTTCAGGGGAGCTTCAACCAACCTCAGGAACAGTTTTCCGTTCAGCTAAGGTGAATATGATTAACATCTACTTGCCAATTTCGATTAACGACAATGCTATGCTTCTTTTTTACCCTTTTGGCTTCCAGATTGTAATATTGATCATCTGATTGGGTTTTAATTCCCCGTACAGGTTCGTATTGCTGTCTTCAGTCAGCATCACGTGGATGGACTCGATCTCACCTCCAATCCACTTCTATATATGATGCGTTGCTTCCCAGTGAGTTCTTCTATATCAATTTTTATTTGTCTTTTTTAGTATAATGCGATTTTCGTCCCTGAGGTTTGGCCAGTTTTGCGACTTTTGTCCAAAAGTTTGTTTTTTTCGCATCTGGATCCAAAAAGTTTGAAATCTTGCCACTTTCATCCAGCTTGTTAACTCCATCCATTTTTCTCCGTTAAGTCAGGGGTATTTTCGTTTTTTGGTTAACTTAAAGGGCTATTCAGTCTTTCGAACACTTGTACGTTATGCTAAATGCTTGTACATAAAGTGAAAAAGACCGAATTGCCCTTTAAGTTAACAAAAAGACGAAAGTACCTCTGACTTAACAGAGAAAAATGGATGGAGTTAACTGGCCGGATGAAAATGGCAAGATTTCAAACCTTTTGGGCCCAGATGCGGAAAAACAAACCATTGGACAAAAGTTGCAAAACTGGCCAAATCTCAGGTATGAAAATGGCATTTTACTCTTTTTTTTTTTTAAATGTTTTCTTTTTCAAAATTCAGTTTACACGCAGCGGTGTAACTGTACTTAAATGTTGCTCCTTTATGTACATAAGGTTTATTCTATGATTTTTGGCTACCACAGGGAGTGCCTGAACAAAAGCTTCGAGGCCACTTAGGTTCTTTCGGTGTAACTGGGAATCTGGCACTTCAACCAATGTACACCTTGTCTGGTACGTTCGTTCTTTTATTATTTTATATATGGTGTGTGGAGCATACTGCTTTCACTATAAAGTCTTAATTTGTGGTGCTAAAACCACCTTAAAACACACAGCTTAGGACTCACTGTTGTTAGTGGTGTCTCAGGTGGTCAGAAAAGCAGGGTCGCATTTGCAAAGATAACGTTTAAAAAGCCTCACATCATATTGCTTGATGAGCCGTCAAATCATCTTGTAAGTCTATATCATTGTTCTTTTTTTTTTAATATGCTTCGTATTCAAACCTTTAGAATGGTCGTGTGGTTATTGTTGAGCTGACCATTGGTTTGTTGTCCCCCTTTCTTTTTATATTATATTATAATTATAAGTGTAAAACCATTTACATATATGCCTCACTTTGTGCCACCATCATTGTGCTTGTGGGATATCTTGGTGCATTATCATATACTTTTTTATTATTTTATATATGTGGTGGATCATCAGAATCATCCAATATGGAACCTAAATGATTTGATTTCCTAAATTACTATTTTTTTGAAGCGGGATAAAGAGTCATTTTGTTAGTGTAGGTTCTGCTCTAGAAATACTTATTATTTTATTATATCATCATTGTGATTAGGGTTTATCAGATGGGCGGGTCGGGCAGATTGGTCAACGGGCTGAAATGGGTTTATAGTTTTATTTAGTTTTAAAACGTAACCCTAGCTGACTGGTTATCAGATGGGCGGGTTGGTCAACGGGATGTATGACAATATTTGGTTTTAAATGCAGGATTTGGATGCAGTGGAAGCATTAATACAGGGTCTTGTTATCTTCCAAGGAGGAGTTTTGATGGTAATTAGATCCTAACTTTTGAGCTATTATCTCTTACGTTTCACTAAAATGATGTGAGACGAGCGAAGATGTGATTGTGGGTCCCATTAACCTAACGGCTAGAGTAATGAAATGAACAAATTAGTACCCGGGTCAACCTTGTTTTATTTTATTTTAAGAACGAAAATGTCAATAGATTGAAAACCACAATATAAAGCTTTAAGAATTTGGAAAATGAACACTTGATCTAATAGTTTTTTCATGTTATATAACTTGAAGGTAAGTCACGACGAGCATCTGATTTCGGGTAGTGTTGACCAGTTGTGGGCGGTGTCAGAAGGCAGGGTGACGCCTTTTAGTGGCACATTCCAGGATTACAAGAAGAAACTGCAATCTTAGTCACATCCAGCACTCGTGTTATGATATACTATACTGCCTCTGTAACAGACGTCCCTTGCATTCTGTATGTTGTCATAGCAACAAGACTTGGATAAACAAGCTCAAGAAGTGATATTTTTTTTGTTATGATTTTCGAAAGGTGAACATTGTCATGTTACCCACAACATTTTTTCTTCCCGCAGGGATGAGTTGGTTTGGTAACACGCTAAAGTTATTTATTTTAGGGCAGGGTTGGATTGATACAAAACTCTTTGATATTGCCTTCATCCCCAAAGTATTTCTACATAATATGATACGTAACGTATATGTAGTAAAGCTAAGCGAAAACAAAGAGGTTTTAAAACCCGAAACCAATGTTTTAAAATCCGGTTTTTATACCGTACCGGATTTGGCTCAGAAACGGTATAACCGGGTGTATCGGGCGGTTCAACCGGGTATACCGGGCGGTTTAACCTGTTCTCTTGGATGGTTCAACCGGTACAACCAGCCGTTTTGAACCGGTTTTTAAAACATTGCCTGAAACATATTGAGTCTTGCCGGTCATGGATATCGCTAATTGGTCATCAGCCCATTCATAATCTCGTTACTCTATTATTTTCTAGGTTCTACTTTCCTAAGACATGTGATCTAGTGGGCTATTTGGCCATCATTATTGAGCAATAATGACAATGAATTATGCCCATGGACGCCATAACCAATTTCGTTCAACTTTCCACTTCCATTTTCATTTCATTTTCATTTTAAGCTCCATAATTGGCGAATAGACCTCTAGTGCCGTTTATGGTACAATTCAGTCGGTTACGGTTGAGTTTATGAGTTGAACCGGTAACTGCAGTTTAGAAAACGAGAACCCAAACGGGTTAGGTTGGCTTTGATTTGACCCATTTTTTGTTTCAAGACGATCATTAGTTTGCATTACTTTTTTAAACTGAATAATTTATACATAAATGCATATTCAAAATATAAAAGAAAAGTTAACTTGACTAATTTGGTTTACACGACTGGTTCCAAGTTCTTCAAACATAAATTGTGCGCCAAACTATAAAGACTTTATATAAACTAAGCTAGCCAATTTATTTTGATGTAGGAACTAGGAAGTTTCAATGGTTCATAAACTCCCAATTTTTATTTCATCATTTTCTCCCACTTAAGTTTGAAAAAAGTAGAATTATTTCATATAAAATTTTGTTTTTCTATTTATATGTGGGTTTTACATCTCAACTTGTGCAAGTATAAATTATAATATGATAAATGTAGGCCATACATGCCTAATTTGCTGGAGATTAACAAACAAAAGTGTTAGGTTTGTAAATGAAAAGTATACCGAATAAGACAAAACTTGTAATCTTGCCTCCATAGTTGAGATAAAAGAAGGAATAATTGTAGTCAAATATGGATCTAGGTGTTTTGTGGTGTGATTAACATCCTAACTAAAGATATAACCGCATATGCTTTTTGTTAGATTCTATCCATTGAAGATTTGAACTTTAGGTTATGAGTTCAAGTTTAAACTAAAAAAAGAATTTAAATTTAGAGTTTATTTTCTTCAATTTAAAATAAATTTCTAAATATATTTGATCACACATATGAAAAAAAATATGCGTTCAATCAACAACGCATCTAAGGGGCTGTTTGGCAACATCTGAATGGTTAAGTGCTGAACCAGTAAGAGGTCTGAACCATTAAGTGCTGAACCAATAAAGTGTCTAAGCCATTAAGAGACTGTATAATGCTTAGCCGTTCAGAGACAAATGTTTGACCAATTCAGATTAGAGGTCTTAACCATTTAGACTCTGTATAAATCTTAACCATTCAGAGACAAATGTCTGAACCATTCTGACATCTGATCATGAAACAGTTTGAACCATTAAGTGTTAAACCAGTAAGAGGTCTGAACTATTAACAGCCTCATTAAGAGATAAACAAACAGCCCTTAAAACTTATAAATAAACGGACATATGTATCATGGTTAAAAGAAAAGAATACACGTGTAGTATTATAATTGCTTTTACTCTTTGTATGTACACAACACTTAATATTACATACATGTATATGTGCGTAAAAACTTGTTTAAAAAGAATAAAGAGGGTTTGCTTATTAAAGCATATATCATAACAAAATTGTTGATGTGATTTATCTAATCCTATGAGTGTTGGGGCCACTACAAAGAATGGCAAATTATTGAACACGAATAGCATTGAAAGATTCCCCTTTGATAGTATAATTTATTCAGATTAGGAGATAATGGATTAGTAGAAATTAGTAATGCCAAGATTCTTGATAATTTTAAATCTAATAGCACCAAGGGTTTGCCCCATTAATAAATTTTATTTATAAAAAATCAAATTTAAAATTAAATTTTATGGTTTAAAAGTGCCTCGAATTGAAATTTAAAGCTTTTTAGAACGATACGTTTTCTTAATTTAAAAAATTGGCAGCATTAGTCAAATCTAGTTGGCTACTAAAAGCTAATATTAGTACATATGATAAGAGAAAGGAAGCATTAAACAACCTAAATAAGTAGCTTTTGAGATTGCAGAATCCATAAGTGGGGTTTTGCATCCAAACACAAGACAAACCCTAATGACACCAATTTCACACACAAAAGTATGCTTATATAAACATCAACAAACATATTATATATATATATATATATATATATAGGGGAGGGTTATCTTGAGAACGCTAAATATTGCGAAAACCGTGAGAACGAATAAAAAAACCAATCAAAACCAATTTTTTTTAATACAAACCTCATTGTAATTAAAATACAACATCAAAAAAAGCATTTACAACATCAAATAATTTATTTCTCCTCTCAAAATCACCTTTATTAGAATTTTTACACATGTGTAAATATAACAAATTTACACATGTGTAAATGGCAAACTTACACATGTGTAAATTTTCTTTATTTACGAATTCACATAAATTTAAACGTATAAATGAAATTTTTAACATTGTATTCGAATAATAATGACAAGTGTAAAAGAAATTTTGAATTTGAATCGATTTTGACAAAGTTCTCGCGGTTTTTTGATTCGTTCTCACGGTTCTCGCGATATTTAGCGTTCTCATTTCAACCCTCCCCTATATATATATATATATATATATATATATATATATATATATATATATATATATATATATATATATATATATATATATATATAGGGTAGGGTTCCAGCGTGAACAACCTCCCAAGAGTGAACTGCGTGAACAGATCTGGACCCTTGATTTACTTTTTAGTTGTTAAGGGTAGGATTGTAATTATATAAAAAATTAGATTTAAATCATTATTTTAATAATTGAATTAAGTTACATCTTTCCTATTTTAAAATTATTATCCACATTATGTTTTATTTATTAATAAGATAATTATCAAAACAAACAACAAATCACCAAATTTCAATTTTAATTTTTATTTCAGATTTCATCACCAGAATTCAAATTTTGATTTTTAAGATCTACGTAACCTGCATATTTCAACGATATACGCATGTGTACTTGGATATACATAGAACAGTACACATGTGTACTCAGCATCGTACATATGTGTAATTAGCTACATAATACATACATAGAAACAATACCTGTAAAACTATTTTATATTTAACAAATCAGAAGTTCCATAATGTTTTCCAAACCAAACAAAAAAAAAACATATAATTACAAGTTCCAGTTTCGTAGAAACAATAAACCCAACATAATCGAAAAAAACAAAAAACATAATCTTTTACAACTATTCGCCACGTTGTATGCTGAATCATCCTTATCGACCAAGCAAACAAACATATGTGAATCATCCTTATCGACCTCATACGTGAATCATCCTTATAGACCTTCCATCACCACTTTTCTCGTTAACGACATCTCCTATAATAGCACAAATAAACTCAGCAACTAATACTTTGTATAATTCACAAGTGTACATCAACAACCTTACACATTCAATACACATAAAATTCTGAGATATCACAAAAACAGACGCTATACACATGTGTACATCGCGTTAAAATCAGAATACACATGTGTACATCATATTAAAAACAGAGCGAAATCAGAATACACATGTGTGCATCGCGTTAAAACCATAGCAAAATCAGAATACACATGTGTACATCGCATTAAAAACAGAGCAAAATCATAATACACATGTGTACAAGCCTCTATGAGTACGAATCACTCAAAGAATTCAAAATTTTCATCTCTACGACTCAAATAATTCAAAATATTATTATAAAGTGAACCTCTACGGTGCGAGTCAAGCCATCGATTTGCCCGTTCCATATCATCAACTCAGAAATTACCAGGATTCATCATTAAACAAATTCAACTTCCTAATTTAGCATTCATACCATCATGACATATTTACATAAAAACCCTAAGTCAAATAAGTCAATCAAACTAGTGTGCAGGTCTAAACAAACAGTTTGTCACCAAGCATTTATACACACACTTTTATCTCACAAATCAATTATTACAAGGAATGCAAGATAAACACTAAAACAAATCTCAGATATATGTATAACAGACCTTATTTATCCTTTCTATGCTATAATAACAAGATTTTTAATCAGTAATTCATAACCAAATTTTCTTAACACCCAACTCAGTTAACAACTAGACACTAGACCAATAATCACCAGGTTGAACATCACCATTATAACTCAACCCTTAATCAGTTTATAGGAGTTTGATAATAATCTTATCATCATGAGTATGAGTAAAAACAAAAAAAAAACATCAACAAACATATGTTCAATGTGTAGATATACCTCCACTTCATACATATTCCTGTCATCAAATTCATAAAATTTAAACATATGTCATACATGTACAGTTACCCCATTCACAAAACACATTCCTTCAATTCTCATATACACCAAACCATTTACAACTACCTGAGTTAATCCAATGTATTCTAAAAACAAACAGCAACTATCAGACTAAATATAAGACAACCAAAATGAACGCATAGGACTAGATAATACAATCCGCACCGTGTACAAAACAACTAACCAAAAATTACAAGATTGCAAGACAAATCGATGGACATATACTAACCGGGGACTCATGCGGTGAATGGGTGTAGGTTGCCTCCGAAAATCACACCGGACCCGAATCACACCCGAACTAAATCTGAGATGACTGGGGTTCGCCGTCGAGACCTGCCGCCGCTGCCGACATCGCTACTCCTTCTCCATTTTCTTCCCTCTCACTCTCTGATTCTCTCTCCATAGACTCTTCATCTATCTCTCTGTAATTTCTGAATATAAGTGTGTGTAGAATGGCACAAATGGGGATGATCGTTGGTGATGAAGCTGGCCGGATATCGGGGTGATGAAGGTGGCCGGCGTTGCTCCGGTTTCCGGAGCCGGAGAAGAGAACGAGGGAGAGAGCAGGGGTCGGCGGCTGGGAGTTTTTGGGTAGGGTTTTATCAAATAATGAAGAGGATAGTGTTTACTTGATTTATGAGAGAAAAGATTTATGCAAATCAATTTAAGATGGAAATTACACATATACCCTTTTTGTATTTAATTAAATGGAAAAAATAACCAAATAATTACCATCATGCCACTCACTTTAATCTCAAGATCATAAAAATCAAGGGTCCAGATCAGTTCACGCAGTTCACTCTTGGGATTTTGTTCACGTTTGAACCTAATCCTATATATATATATATATATATATATATATATATATATAGGGTAGGGATCCTAAGGGAAGTCCACCCTATTTGAGAAACTTGAGAAGTATTCTGGACCACACATTTTTCTAAGCTTTTCGTATTATACACATATGTATAGTTTAAAATTGAGTATATACATATATGTATATTGAATTATACACATATGTATATAGTCAATTTTAAACTATACATATGTGTATATTACGAAAAGCTTAGAGAAAATGTGTGGTCCAGAATGCTTCTCAAGTTTCTCAATTAGCCTACTACTTCTCACATGATCCTTATCCTATATAGGTGTGTGTGTATATATATATATATATATATATATATATATGTGTGTGTGTGTGTGTGTGTGTATTGGTATGTATATTTACATAGAGAGATCAAGAATGAATAATTTGAAAAGAAGAGAGGTCTTGATTGTATATATTCAATAAAGATTTTAGGTGGATTCAACAAAGAAATCAGAAGCCCCGACATTTTTTTGATAACTTTGCAACCTGTAAATGTTTTGACGGATTGTCAGCTGTAAATTTGCTCTTACCTAATGAGTACTGGAACGATTTGAAAGAAATCTTATTCACCTACTTCCGTCGGCAATCCGTCTGTGATCACTGTCAATTTAGATATTTATTTTTCTTTATTTTCATGTTTTGTTTAATTAAAACAAAATATATATAAATTTTAGACTTCTGTTGATGATTGCTGACAGATCACCGACGGATTGTTGAAAACTCAATCTTTTTTTTAATTATAAAGTGGATTGCATCCCCGATGATAATTCGTCGTTGATGATCACCTGCGAACTTTAAAAAGTTAGTTTCTCTTTAACTAGGATTTGTTTGATCGGTTAATAATTTGTCATTAAATGCCGACAAATAGTTCCAATAGTGAAAATTTCGTCGATAAAGCCTATTTTTGAATAGTGTAAATATATGCACGTATAACTCCTATTGGCATAGGTAGTCTTTAAATTCTCTTATGTATCAAGTAGTGTCCCGTATATTTGCATGTTTGTATGCAAAAACTTAAATTTATGGTTGCTAATTATTTTCAGATGTTACCTGAAAGTTTATTAACAGATAAACAACAAGGTTTTAAAACTAATAATAATGTCGCATATGAAAAGTAATCATAGTATGACAAATTATCAATATTTAAAACATTTTCTTAAAATACTTTTATTTCTATTGATTACGCACACTATAGATACACCCCCCTTTTGATACGCATTTTGAATATTGGACAAACCTTCTTTTATTCAGATAGATTAACAAATTGAAAAATTAAACTAACGAGACAAGTTCTTTGTATTGTATAACATAATTCCTTGTGTTAATATTTGATCTCACTGAATTAGCAAAAAAAAAAAATTGGGTTTCTTGAATCACCAGTATCGGATTCTCACAGTAAGTTACTTTTATGGGAACAATAAGTATGACAGAACTTAGTAACTCGAATAGTTTTTCAGCTTCATTGTTCAGCCAAAAAGATGATATTATATCCATAAATATGTTTTGAAAAATTGTATTCCTCTCTGAATAGTAAAAGTTCAAGTCCTATTACGAATAAAAGATATAGACTAGAGATGTATAAATTAGTCGTTAAAAAAAAGAGAAAACAAATGGCGCGCGTCTTTTACGTCACAATAAACCATTCAGCCCCTTTAGGTAGGTTTAAGGCTAAGTGGTGTGGGACGCTAACCCCATGCCATCTCAGCCAGAAAACATCAATAGCGCCCCCACCCCATACCGCTGACGCTATAGAGAGGGGAGGGGGGGGGGGGTAGTATTGTCCCTTCTCCATTGCAATAACGATGGATCATGAGCTTCTATGTGTGTGTGTGTGAGGCTGGAGGGTTTTGATGAAAAGGCCGGGGGAGGGGGGGAGGGCGCTATTGATGAAAAGGACTTTATCTTATAACTTGGTTGTTAAAGATAGGCTCTATTGGTGATGTGACGCTGAGGTGACACAATGAAGCCCCTAGGGGCTCCAACCATACCCTGCAACCTCATAAGCACAATGCTATTGTTAAGTACGTTATTACATACTAACACTTAATTCACTTTAGCTGTTAAAAAACCATAAATAAACTTCATTTTGGTATTATATTAGTTTGCCACATGTTTGAACATTTGAGGTAAAAACGATTCAAGTAAAGTTTAAGCTAGATTTGTTTAACTTAGCATAACCCGAATTGAAAACCGACATGCATATTAACCTTTATAATATATAACATGGAATTTCATGTTATATATTATCAATTTCTATAATATTCACAACCCGAATTGAAAACCTACATCCGCTACCCCTAAACTTTTACGGCTTTGTATTATTATTATTATTATTATTATTGTTATTATTATTATTATTATTATTTATGGTTTTTGTATTGCGATACCCACGAAAAAAATTTACGTTACCACGGAGATTATTTTGGGCAACTTCTGAAACATAGGTTTTTATTAAAAGCCCAACCGCAAATTTATCACTAAAATCCCAATAACAAACAATTAAAATGTCACTATAATTAAATTTTAGGTCTTTTAAAATGATTGTAACTCAAGTATTAAATCAAATTAAGCTTAGTTAAAAATAAATTGGGTTTTTTACACACACAGACATATATAATATAAAATTTTAGCAACTTTGCAACTATATATAATATAACTTTTTTTAACAATTTTGTGGCCCTCAGAGGTTTTTGGCCCTGATTCATCGTCTACACGACGTATGTTCAGGGCGGCCTTGTATGAAAGTACGTTAATTTTTTTTAAATGTTATCCTTGAGATTTTGATCTAGATTTGCCATTGCATATAACATTGAAAAGAAAATTGGGTAAATCTGAAACGAGTAAGGACTCATGTGTAAGTTAAATAGGTATACGGTTTAGGTAAAAAATAAAAATTAAGGATGTCTAAAATTGTGTCATGTGTCTCCTAAGATTTTTATTAATAAGGTATAAAGATAAAGATTATATAACTCAAACAAAGTTGAATATTTTGTGATAAAATTTGATGATAGTAATAGTAATTTGAGATTTGAAACAAATTTTCTGCAATGATCGATTTGAGATTTGAATTGGAGTGAATTTCGAATTATCAAAATTCTTAATATTATAATTTTGTTATTTATTTGGTACTAATTAGTTTGGAGAAAATTTATATTTTAAGGGTGCTATTGTAACTTTCTGAAACTACAACCATAATAATAATAATAATAATAATGATAATAATAATAATAATGATGATAATAATAATCATAACAACAACAACACCAGCAACAACAACAACAACAACAATAATCTAAATCTAATAATAGCACAATGGAATGAACAGTGATTATGTAGTGTTATTATGTTATTAGACTATTTGGGTTGTGATATGCGGGTTTGTATCAATGCTACACGTTTACTACATTACCACACGTCTCTCTCTGGAAACCCTAATCAGCCACGTATTTCCACCAACACCCAGCTTCATCTCTACATCCACATGAATCATGATTCCTCTCCTTTCTGTTTCTCCACCTCCGGCGGCGACAATCACAGTCCATCGACGTCTGATCTGATTGTTGACCGGTGTTAGTCGTCAATCTCCTGCGGGAAACTTCACCAGAGATTCAGGATTGCGCAACGTAAAGAGGAGAAGACAGAGTGTGATGACTTCTGGGTGTTCCTTCACTCCGGCGATGGCGGTGATCAGGGACGATGACTGTACTGTTTGCGGTGGTGCCTCTTAGATGACGACGGCTGTTAAACGGACCATGGTTTGTTCTGATTCGAAGACTTTAAAATTTAATATCAGATAATCAATTTCAAGATTGCAAGATGGCGTCTATGATCTAATTGTTAACTAATTTATTATTGATTTGTGGTTTCAGAAAGTAAGTCAGTCCAACGATTCGTGGTTGTTGAGGGGAAGTGAGTGGTATTCCAGTTCTCCGGAATGACCTGGCCTTAGGAAAATCAGATGATGGCGGCAGGTCCTTGGGTCCTGATCTGTCAATCAGGTGTTACATCGGCGGCACAATAAGGGATCCGAAAGTAAATCGGCAACAAGGAATGTGAAAATGAGCTTTTGGTTATAGAGTATCTTTTTTCGGAGGTATTGAATTCGACGTACAAACCACAATGTTTTATGAATATTTTGGCCTTTATTTCATGTTAATTACTTTGGAATTTTGATGTGTATTCATGCCGACCAGATGTTTGATGTCTGGATCCTTTTGGATGGTAATTAATATATATTTTAATCTGTTTGTTTGTTTTGCTTCTTATGAATATGCAAAAGAAATGTCTTTTGCGAGGTTGTTTACATATACCAGCAAAGATTAACAAGAAATCCTAATAGTGAGGTTATATTGGTCCTATTCTAATTATTGCTTTAACTGATGATAAGGCATTATGGTTTCTGTTCTTAGAAATTAACTTTTCTTGGATACTAATCGTTGAATTCAAGCCGCCTTCTCAATTTTGTTTGTTATTTTGTCTTCTTCAGGTATGCTGACATTTAGGCGTTGTTGCTTTTCGATGTTTTACACGCTTCTGCTAGGTTCTGGGTTTTAATTTGGGTGTTTTTGTGGGGACGTTGTATCGCTACTAGAAGTTGTAGGATTTAAAGGAAAGGATAGCAAGGTAATATTACTTCGATTGGATGTTTTGTGAATAATTTCCGAATTCGGTTTTCGAAGCTGGTTAAGTCTGGCGATTACGACTCTAATTGACCTACGAAAGTCTTGATATTATTTTTCCTTTTATTGTTTAGGGTTTTTCAACTTTGGTAAGTTATGGCAACAACGGTGGGTCTGCCTAATTGAGGCAACGACGCTGGTGGCTGTGGTCAAAGGCGATGACGATGGTTAGGGGTAATGATGACGAAGGCGGTGGCTTAAGGTTGTGAAGGTGCCATTGGCGGAATTGGTAAAGAACATGGGTAATGATGGTGGTTCCGGCGGAGAGTGAATTCGGCCGCTGGTCAGAGGTGTTAGCTTGGTATTGGTGGTTGATGATGATGGTAAGGTTGTGGTGGTAGTGCAAAGTGACAACAGTGGTGGTCAGTTGTGATCGGAGGTGGCCTAGACTCGATCCTTCTTACTATACACTCTTTGATTTCTCTTATTCCACACTTCTGATTAGAAAAGGAATAAAGGATAGCAGTTTAGTGAAATTAGATTTTGGGGTTACAAGTAATTGATGTTCATGAAATAGCTTTTAATAAAAAAAAATTCACAACTTAATTTCAACTTATAATTTTTGAAGGTGTGACACCAAAGCCCGAAACTGTCTACAACAAAAGTACAAAGGAAAAAAAAGGTGAATTGATTCACAATTGGACGAATTCCAACAATTACGCTATCTACCACCACAACATCTGCAAAACCAAAAAAAGGCAACTGCCACATGTCATGGGTTAGTTATTCTGATTTCTTTATTTATAATTACACATTCATTTTGCTAAGCACACCTGAGCAAAGATCTTTGATTCATATGCCATCCCATGTCCAATGATAAAGACTATACAATTATGAAGTAATATACATTTGATTAAAAGCAAAAGCAGTGTCTCCATAATTTAAAACATTTTTTTTGTCAAAGTTAAGTTAATTATATCATTATTAAGAGGGATTTAATATGACTAGATGAGGCTTTAGAGGATTTGCTTTTTGTATGAACCAAACAATAGTTAGTATCATGTGTTCACTTTAACAAACTTCAATTTAATTACAAGATTTATATTATATATACGATCTATATTATATATACATGAGTTATGATTAGTGATAACTAAAATGGAGACGAGTGGGTGGGTTTTGATGTTTTTTCTTGCTTGAAAATCTAAATATGTTCAAGGTTAAATGTATAATATAATAAAACTATATAATATTAAAATATTAAAAAAAAACTAACTACTGTTTGGTTTTGATGTTTTTTCTTGCTTTTGCGCAGGGAATAATTAAAGATGGAGAATTCGGGTCGCAAGCTGGAAATATGACATGGAATGAAAATGTAAAATCGAATATGTAGACTAATGTGGTAATCTACAATCATATCTTCTCTTTTACAAAGATAAAAGAGACTAAACATGGAAAAAAAGATAAGGCGAACCACATCCACCTTTAGTCATATCTTCTATGAAATCCACATCCACCTTTAGTCATATCTTCTATGAAATTCATATGCTTGGACGTTCTGGTTATTTTGGCTTCTTAACATTTATAAATGTATGAGTGTAGCGTAGTATCTTTGTGTATCTAATTCTCGTAATATGTCACGTTGAAACATATCAACAGCCTTTTCTATCGACTTCATTGGTATAAGTGATGTTCAAAGCGAGAATGATACAGTTTAGCGTGCCGCAACGCGCACTTGATGTATAAACCTAGCAACAACAACAACAACAACAACAACAACAACAGCAACAACAACAGCAGCAGCAGCATCAGCAGCAGCAGCAACAGCAACAGCAGCAGCAACAGCAACAGCAGCAGCAGCAGCAGCAACAGCAGCAACAACAGCAACAGCAGCAACAACAGCAACAACAGCAACAACAACAACAACAGCAACAACAACAACAACAACAACAACCATAATGATAATAACAACAACAACAACAACAACAACAACAACAACAACAACAACAACAACAACAACAACAACAACAACAACAACAACAACAACAACAACAACAACAACAACAACAACAACAACAACAACAACAACAACAACAACAACAACAACAACAACAACAACAACAACAACAACAACAACAACAACAACAACAACAACAACAACAACAACAACAACAACAACAACAACAACAACAACAACAACAACAACAACAACAACAACAACAACAACAACAACAACAACAACAACAACAACAACAACAACAACAACAACAACAACAACAACAACAACAACAACAACAACAACAACAACAACAACAACAACAACAACAACAACAACAACAACAACAACAACAACAACAACAACAACAACAACAACAACAACAACAACAACAACAACAACAACAACAACAACAACAACAACAACAACAACAACAACAACAACAACAACAACAACAACAACAACAACAACAACAACAACAACAACAACAACAACAACAACAACAACAACAACAACAACAACAACAACAACAACAACAACAACAACAACAACAACAACAACAACAACAACAACAACAACAACAACAACAACAACAACAACAACAACAACAACAACAACAACAACAACAACAACAACAACAACAACAACAACAACAACAACAACAACAACAACAACAACAACAACAACAACAACAACAACAACAACAACAACAACAACAACAACAACAACAACAACAACAACAACAACCCACAACAACAACAACAACAAAAATAACAAAAAACAAACAACATTAAGAAAATGTTATAAACAAACATAACAACTTCTAGATCGTAAACTTTAAATTACAATTTAATAATAAGGGTTTAGAAAGTATGTTTATTAAAAACATATATTTCTTCTAGATGAGTCTTAATGTAAGGTTTGATTAATTTAAATATTAACATACAATCTTAATTAAAAAATAAAATTAATATTAAATAATTAATGTAAAAAAAATCAATATCTCTAGTAATTCAAATAGTGAAACATGTCATTCTTTGAAATCATATATTATAATTTATTTATATCTATATCTATATATCAATATAATAAATAAAAATCTCCGAAGACACATACCTGATTACTAGGGCTGCAAACGAACCGAACAAACATGAACGAGACCTTGTTCGTGTTCGTTTGTTAAAGAATATATGTGTTCACGAATGGTTCATGAACGCTCACCGAATGAGATTTTATGTTCGTGTTCGTTTGTTAAGGAAATAAACTTGTTCATATCCGTTTGTGTTTGTTTGTTAATGTTAGACAACGAATGAAAACGAACGTTGATGAATACAAATGGAAATAAACAAACACAAACACGCGTTCATGAATAGATCATATAAGACACTATAGCTTACTAAATATTTTATTTGTCGGATCTTGTAATATTTAAATAATATATAAAAGAGTTAATTACATAGTTAGTCCATGTGGTTTGCACAAAATAACATACTTAGGTATTAATAGTTTAAAATCACCTTCTAGGGTATTAACTTTTCATTTTGTAACGTTTGAGGGTATTAACTTCTAGGGTATTAACATAGTTAGTCCCTGTGGTTTGCACAAAATAACATACTTAGGTACTAATAGAATGTGATTTTAAACCTACAAATAACGTTAATACCTCCAAACGTTACAAAATGAAAAGTTAAAACCTTAGAATGTGATTTTAAACTATTAGTACCTAAGTATGTTACTTTGTGCAAACCACAGGGACTAACTATGTAATTAACTCTATATAAAAAAACAAAACACTAATGAACTATCGAATACAAACAAACAAGTTACCGAACGTTCACGAACATAAATGAACGAACACGGCCTTTGTTCATGTTTGTTCATTTACTAAACGAAGGAAAATTCTTGTTCGTGTTCGTTTGTTTAATAAACGAACGAACACAAACGAACTTCCTGCCGAACAGTTCACGAACTATTCGCCAAACGTTTGATACGTTTACAGCCCTACTGATCACCTTTATTTTCCTGCCACTATTATTAACTATTGATTTTTTTTCAATTTTCTTTCCTATTATTAAATAATGATATTAAATTTAAAGAACACATATTTATAGATATTTAATACAAATTTAATTATGGATAATAATTACATTTAACAAAATGTATGTAACATACAATGAATTTTAGATAGTTATAATTTCTGACTAAAATCAACTTTTATTATGGATGATTTTTATATCATCAAATTGTTTTTACAATTTAATCAACTTCACTATTTTAGACAAATAGATCAATTACTATGAATTCTACAAATAGATCAATTACATTTTTATATCATCAAATTGTTTTTACAAATAGATCAATTACTCGTTTCACTTTTTATCTACGGATTCAAATTTTTGTTTTTTTTATTAATTAAAGTGTTCAGCATTTTCTATGAATTCTACACAACGAAAACAATTTATAACCATTTAGGGAAAAAAAACATACAGTCATATTTTTACATATTCAAAGATATAATATTTATTATGATTTGTGCAATTCTATTATATTTTTGTCATATCATTATAGACGAAGGTGTTAAAGTAATTATTTTGTTATATTCCCATATCAATTTATATATTGACTTATTAAAGCTCTTTGCGTATGTTAATATACTTTTGTAGATGTGGTAACTTTATGTCATTTTTTTATATACATGTCGATTTAGGTTATAGATATGTATTATAGATTATAGAAAGGGTAAATTATACTTTTCGTCCTTCATGTTTGTATCTGGTTGCAACAGATACCTTTTAACTTCAATAATTACAGCCACATTCCCTTTTATTTTTTGTTGAAAACATTACATCCTAGGTCCTTTAGTGTAACGCCCCAAAACTCAAATGTTTAATTTACGAATATGTTTTCTTGTTTCAAGGCATGAAGTGGTTAACCGGTTTTAAATAACCCAGTTAAGAGTTAAATTATAAGGAAAGAAGTTTGTGACAAGTATGGAAAGATGGTAAACTTGAGGGGCCAAACTTAGGCAACTTGAAAGATGAGTTTACATAAACTTAAAAACAAAACACACACATTAGAGATGTGTGTGTGTGCGACGGTTTTATTAAGGGGGAAGAACAAACCCTAAAAGTCACAAAATCTATTAAATCGGAAGGGAAATGAAGGTTTAATGGATGCATGAGCTAGATTCTTAACCATCTAGACAAGATAAACACATGGGATCATGTCGAGATGGACTCAAGCATGAAAGGCTAACGGGCCAAGAGGAGGCAAGGAAGCGGATACGAACACGGATGCATAAGGTAAGTGATTTCCGGAATCACTTCTTAATTTGTTTAAGTAAAGTTATATACTAGTTGTTTAAGCATGATAATCGAAGTCAATAAGGTTTGATTGTACGGAATCGATGATTTTCGCTAGTAGACCGAACGGGTCAAAATGAGGTCTTATTGCTATACCGGAATGGTTGCATAAGTAATGATTACGGTATTATAATCGGGTAATGGGTAAAATTGCATATAAGCACGCTAACCGAGAAACAGAGACACAGGTTAATAGTCAAAGGACTCGGTTGTGAGTTATGATTAAATGGGTAAACAATTTCGCGTATGGAAATTGTACTACAAAGTTCAATTACGTATAATTGAATGGGATGAATGAGTTTAACGCATACCGGGTATCGGGTGCACAAACCGCAAGTACGAAACTCCAGATAATGTAAAACTTTTATAGTTATAATGTTTATGTAAGTCTTGGGTTAAAACAAATGAGTTGTTTGATGAAAACATAAACGGGTCGAATATACCGTAAAAGAATATTAAGCCGGAAACTCATAAGTTAAGAATTTCCTTAATCCGGATGTTGGATTTCAAGTTTACATGATAGAAAATCAAATTACGATCACGTGGGAAGAAACGGGAGGTTAAACGGGTAAACTGTTTAAAAGTTACGCAAGTTTTAGCGTTAACGGACAACGAAACGAAACAACAGAAAAACGAGGGACAGAGGGGGTGTCGACAACGCCAAGAGGGGCGTCACCGACGCCATGTTCTAATATTGGGTTTTTGTGGACACCTTAAATTGCCGCCTACGGGGTTTTCATCAACGCGAAGAACTAAGAGGCATCGCCGACACCTAAAGGGGCGTCGCCGACGCCCTTTGGTGTGCAAATTCGCTGAAAATGTAATTTTTGACCCATCATGAGTTCCGTGCCTTCCGTAACTTATCCCGTGACCTTTAAAGAGCCCCGAAATGTATTCAAACTCATTGTAGAGTGTTTATGAGATGCGATGAGCGCATACGTAAGTTTAAGAGGGAATGAAATAAGTCTAAAGGCATGTACAAGTATGGGTATGGAGTTACCTCCAAGTTAGTAATCGAATCCCTAGGTAAGTATGTTTAGAAATGAATACGTACGTAGGTTAATACGTATGAGACTTATTTATATGAATGTTTTTTTATTGAGATATGTTAGTATAATCATATGAGATTGTAAGTAGTATGCAAAAGATTGTATGTAGGTATGTACGTATGTATGAATATACGTGTGAACGTATGTATGTATGTATATATATAGAATGGTGCATGTATTTATGTATACATGGTTTCAATACGTTGGGTATTTACGTTACTAATAATGTGCCTTGAGAATGAAATGTAATGCAGGTACATTTTTGAAGTCTCACTAAGGATTAGACACCCAGATGAAATGCTTAAATTAGAAAGATAACGGAATGGAAAGTGTATGAGGATAGAACGTAACGTGACTCCATGATTATGAATCTTGTTTATATATATATGATGTATGCTAATGTTACGAATGTATCTGGTGGGTGCAGGTGGTACAGAATCATGGATCAACATGATGGAAGGCTAGTGATTGAAGATCGAGTGATAGAGACATGGATTGTACGGAATGGGTGATCATGTAATCTGTATTAGTATGTTATTATCGATGCGTTAATGAAAGATAAACAATGTAGTTCCTTACATAAAGATGTTTTTAAATGATTTTCAAGTATAAAGGAACGTTTTAAGAAAGAAATTTTATGGCACGTATTTTCGCTGCAACTTTTTGATCAAAACGTGTTAGGGACTTACATTAGCACTAACTTGGTTTATTTTACATGTTAAGTCTAGTCATGTGCGTCACACATGAGGGTATTTCAGTAATTTTAACCCATTTATTTATATCAAATAGAATTCAAGAAAAAATAATATATTATATCATAAAATCTCTGCCCCATCTCTCAAACTCTCTCTCCCCCCCTCTCTCTCTAATAAACACCGCCACAACCATGGCTACTATGGCACCAGAAGAAAATCCACTGTTATCCTGATCTAACACCTCGCCGCTTTTGGAGTACTTGTCAAATTTCAAGACAAAATTTCTTTCAAGTTGGGGATGATGTGACAACCCGGGATTTCAAGGTCCTTCCTCTACGCATTGTTGTAACTTGTGCATGATTGATGAATAATTGAGGTATTGTTATGTGTGGGTGTTTCATGAACAACTTGTCATCTAGAGTTCGACGAAGAATGTTAGTTCTTCTTCACCCAAAGTTCGACGAAGTATGTTAGTTCTTCGTCATTTAGTGTCCGACGAAGTATGGCTGTTCTTCGCCATCTACAGCTCGACGAAGTATGGTGGTTCGTCGCATTGCATTCTTCGCCAAAGATGGGCTTCCGGCCCAACACAGTGTTGCTATCATGTATTCTCACAACCGACAAACACCACAAACCCTAGACCCTCTCTCCCTCCGCACGACTTGACGGCAGTTCCTCTCGGCAAGCCTCTCTTCTCGGCACACCATCCTCATCGTTCCAGCATAGCCTCTACAATCCCTCGGTTAGTGATGTCAGATCCGCTTTGATCTTTGTTGATTGTGTTTGGTTGTGGGCGAATTTTTTATAGATAATAAACTTGTATGTGTAATCTTAAGTTTCATATGAACTAGAATTGCTGTTAGAAAACCTTATTAACAATATGATTCTTGATAGTAAAGCTTGGTAAAATCTCATGATAGCAAATCAATGAAATCTGACCTGGAAGTGTTGCTATGTTAACTAATGTGTGTCGATGATATAGAGTCGCTCAAAGCTAGGGTGGTTATGATTGAAGCAACGATGTTACTTGATGCGAAAATATGATAATTGGATTGTTAAATCTGTGACGCCGTAGTGATTGTGAAGGTTTGTTTGAATGCAAAAGATGATGTACGATGATTATCTGTTAATGATTTCGTTGCTGTTGAATGACGGCAGTTAGGGTTTGTTGTGTATGAAATATTTCCTCACGAAGATCATGACTCAACGAAGAGTCTGATTCTTCGCCGGATGATTCACGACGAACCTCTAAGGTTCTTCGTCACGTCCCTTCTCGATGAAGAATAGACCTTCGTCATGGGACTCTTCGCCGTGTTCAACCCCGGCGAAGGATAGACCTTCGTCAGGGGGATTCTTCGCTGAGGCAGCATTCCACGAAGAATGATTCTTCGTGGAGATGCTGCATGTGTGTCTAAACAAACAGTGAAGTGTATGATGTAGGTGATTATGGATAGTTGGATTTTAAATGATATTTGTTGCATGATAACAAGCTGTATAAGAATGAGAAATCTAATCTGATTGTGTGAGTAGAAAGTCTTCTGCTAGATAGTGTAATTGTGTCATACACATGGGATGGGGACTCATATGAGAATAGGGTATTTGCTACATGTGTACAATGATCTTTGTGATAAGTACAATCTGTGACAATACGTGATTGATTACTATTAAACTGATGTTATTGGTAACTACTATTGGGAACGAGAACTCGTGTTATGAACGTATATGAAATCTTAACGTTTACTATGTGCTACGTGACGATGTTGTTACATGTGACTTGTTGAATACGTAATCTAGATATGTGTTTAGGAAACTGATTATCTTTGGTAACCACGGTAGAGTTTGGTTGACCAACTTGGAATGGGTAATGTAACGTAACATACCGAGCAAATCTAAGGTGAGTTCACTTCTCTTGAGCATGCGTCCCAGTGGGTGGGACAGTCAAATGGGTATTCCTGAGAGGAATAGGTCTTTGGGTAAATCAGTGGATATTCCTGAGAGGAATAAGTCTTTTGGGTAAAAACTGGAATGTTGGATAATACATTCACTCCTATCACCATTAAGTCCCATCTTGTTTGTTATCTGAGAGGTAGCAGGGTATTAGTTGGTAGCGCTATCTAGGTTTGGCACCCTGATGTGCTGAAAATGGGTTAATTAAAAACAACTAAAATTACCCTAATTCTAGACTCACTAAGCTTTAAATTTATAAAACTAAGACTCGATCTAAACCCTAAACCACACAACCGGCAAGTGAACCGATCAATGTAGTAAAGCTAAAGCAAGTCCGAGTATCGAACCCACGAGACTCTACTGATTACGCTACGACTCTATCTAGACTAAGACTGACACGACATAACTAAATTGTTTATTAATTAGGGGGGGGGGGTTCTAAATATCCTAAAATTATAATTAAAAATCAATTAAATTAACTAAACGAACTAGACACGAACTCACACGAAGGCTGAACTCAAAGATGATGAAGGAACTACCTAGACAGGAATCCTGATTGCTTTTAGTTATGATTATAATTGGAAGTTGTCTGCTATGGAACCGGGATCTTAAAATTCTCACCTCTCGGGAAATCTAAGGACCCCTAACCCTTCTAAAGAGCACACGAAGATCCCCTAAAGGTTGTTAAATTACCGGTTATTAGACTCCTTTACAAGACATCTAAGGGGTTTATAAAAGTATCCTACAAGGCTCACTCCCTTACGAGACCTAAACCTAGGATAGGCTTGTTTTCTCAGCTAGACTTGCTAGACAGCAGCCAAAAGGTTAACTTCCTAAGAAGGACCCACCTTGCGGTTTAATCACTTAGACCTAGCAATAATCTCGCACCTTACAGCTATTGACGATTAATAGAGCACTTGATTTTATAAAAACACCAATTATTACTTCTAAGGTTTATCGGCCGATTTAACCCTAAAGATTCAAGATTTATTACGTGATATAGACAGTCACCAAAATCTAAAACCTAGCACGATTCTATTACGTGATAAAGATCGTCACCAAGATTCATGCGAAGCAATAATCAATAATTAAACAACATCAAGCACGCAAACACATCTAACTGATAGAACAAACCGTTTACAATTTATAAACTGTCCGTAGCATTAAAAAATCTAAGAATAATCAAAACATATGCAATCATTCAACCATGTCTAGGTAGTAACAAAAACTTAGCCGCTAAACATGTTCAAGAATACGATAATAAACTTGTTTAAATCTGAATTCATCATTACAAATCAAGAACAAGCAAACCGAATGATAAGCAAGAAGAGATAACCCGAATATCTTCCAATCCGAATGCTCCTGAGCTTCCCACGATGATTCTTCACGACCCGAACCTTCAAAACCTCTGAAATCAGTCTCCAAGATCGCCTCTCCAGTCCCAAGTTCGTTGATATCCGGCTGTTCACGTTTAATGATCAATATATACTCCAAAACCCTAGATTTCCATGCAAGTTACGACATTCTGCCGACATAGGGTCTCACGCGGCCCGCATAATCTAAACGAAGAATCTTACGCGGCCCGCATCGTTGCTCAAAACCGGAACTCCAACCTTAAACTCTCGCGGCCCGTATGAACTTAAGCTGTCTTCTTACGCGGCCCGTATGAACTTAAGCACTTGATTTTGTTTTGATTTAAGTTGGCGCGGCCCGCGTCAATGTTTGTTGAATCCTACGCGGGGCGCCTAAACTCTCCAGAGCCTGTTTTTTAACTTGTTTTCGCTTACGAGCTTCCGGTTTTCGTCCCGACACTCTCCTTTGTCATATTTTACTCGTTTTTCGCCCTTTTCAGCTCCAAGTACCTGAAAACACAAATAGACTAGAAGTATGTACAATCTATCTAAAACCGACACTAAAAACGAATAACTAACGACTAAAACAGACGCGAATACCGATATATTTTACAATACATCAAATATCCCCACACTTACTCTTTTTTCGTCCCTGAAAAAGAATTATGCAAACGGAATCATAGTCAAGGTAATCATTCGAGCCAAAAGCTTATGTTAATTTATTTAAAATCGAGACATGTGTTAGTTGCGATTGCAAGTATTCGATCCTCTTAAACCCAAACCCGGTTCCAAGCCCTTATCATGCAATTTAGGTTCAAATATGGGTCAATCCACCTAGGGTCTCAAACTAGAAATTGCATGCCCATCTAATCCCACCTCAAACTTAAAGGACAAAGAGAACGATCACTGGACCAATTCCCAACCGTTTTATATCAAAACCAAGAGAGTTTACAATCAAAATTTTTTTCCTTTTTCTTTTTTTTTCTTCTTTTGTCAGTCTAGACGGTGCTTTCCCAAACCAAGAGGCAATCCGGCTGTAGATTCGCTATCCCCAACCACAGACTACTTAGTTTCGGTACTTTTTATTATTTTTTTCTTTTTCATGCTTTGCACGGTCGATTTCACACACCCTAGCGGTAATCTTGCTGTAGAGTCGTTATCCCCAGCTCAGATTACATAGAAGTGGCTACTTTCATTTAGTTTCTAGCTCACTTTTTATTCTATATATTTTTTTTCACATGATCACAAACTCTAACGGTTTTAACTTATAACGGTGCCCCTTATGTTATTTTTGGCGGTTTCAACTTCCCCACTTTTCCTAGATGAGAACCCATTAGTAGACCGACATTAAGTATATTAAGATCAAAGGAACTCAAAACCAAACCAGGCCTACCCGCGTATCCCGAACTAGACACAAGCTCAACTAAATTATCTCATATTATTATTATTTGCACCCGAACAAAAACTCGACTTTTCTATCATTTTCCGTTTTTATTTTGCAAACTTCTTATTTCAAAAGACATTTTCCAATTTTTTATTATTTTTTTTTTGGATTTTTTTCAAATTTTTCATTTTTTTTTGTATTTTTCGGTTTTTTTTATGACTCAAGACTCACTAACTAACTAAACGACTCACGACTCAAATGTCCCATCCCCACACTTAAATATTGCATTGTCCCTAATGCAAGGATGAAAACATGACTCCTAAAACCTAAAAACAAAATAAATAAATAAATATACAAGTGTACAAGTGGAACGACTTAGCTGAATAAATATGTGAGACTGTCAGTATGCCAGTGGATACCACACATGCCCTCCAATCCAAAACGCGCTCAGCAAACTGTACTAACTCGGACACGCGAACGGAAGCGGCCCCAACACCGACCTAACACTCAAATCATACCAAACCAACATAATATATACAATCAAAAGATCAACAATCAACCAAGTATCAACCAACCCCAAAACCCTACCAACCAGTATATAATATCAGTACAGACCAAAATATGAGGATCAAAACAGCATAAAATAAAAACAAAAGATATAAGCTCCATAAGCACTGCTGCATATCCTCATGCTCCACCTGCTCCCCCCTGCTGCCCACCAGCTGGACCCTCCTGCTGCGGCTGCCAAGATGCCGGCGGCTGCAAGTGGAAGTGATCAATAAGAACCCGAATACCATCCCGCATCTCCTGCCGAACCTGCTCCACTTCCTGTCTAACATCTCTCACCTCCTGCCTAACCTGCTCCACTCTATCATACACTGCCTCTAATGTCAACGGCTCTGGCCTCGGCTGCCTAATGGGGTACTCTCGTGCCGGCAACTGATGCCTCTGGAGTGGCACCTGGTAACGCTCGGGAATCGTAGTATGTGTTGCCTCTTTGGCAACCGGATTTGGTGAGGGTGGTGCTGGCAAAACCTCAGACCACGCTGGCGGATCATCGCATGTAACTATCCTAGCCAGCTGAAAGCTCCTCAGCTCCATAAGTGATGGAGCTGGTCCTACACTCATCCTCTCAGGAGGGAAATCAGCAAATACACCCAAATTCGCTGCCAACATCGTAATATACGGCCCGCCATTTAACCTCGCCTTTCCTCCTCCCTTCTTTGGCCTCACCAACGACCATGCCAAAATGCTCGCTAAGTTTGCTGGGCGACGCTCTATCATGCACATCAGACAAAACAAACTGTACTGATTCACCTTATCCCCTTCATGCTTACCTATCAATGTAGCTGACAGTATCTTGTGCACAAACCGATAAAGAGGATCTCTGATATCAGATGCCACCATGTTGTTTGAAAATGGTGAAATAGCAATGGTGCGCCAAAACCTCGCTAACTCCTCCTTCAACACACAAGACTCCTTTTCCTTCTTCACTACCTACCTCAGCAAACCCCTAAACTCCTCAGACTCGACCTCCTGAACTGTATAAAACCCAGTTGCCTCCGCGAACTGTGGTAAACTCATGTTGAAGATCTGTTTACCCAACACAAACGATACTACATCTGGCTCATCAAAACCCCCTGGATGCCTGTAGTAAAATGTGGAATGAAACTCCAGGGTGAGCTCGTAATACTGCGGCGCGTCACAATCCAACGCCATTCTAAACTTTGGCCCTAATAGCTCCTGCAGCCTCTCAACCTGCCCCAACTGACTAACCAAATCCTAATCGATCTTTCTAAACTCTAGCAGCCTCAGCTTCTTAATAGCATCAAACTTCATATACTCAGCCGACCCAACAGTAAATCGCAACAACGGGCTATCAAACAACCTATTACTCTGACCATGTGGAATCCCGGCATCCCTATATGTAATCTTTCTAAGTAATGTAGCAGCCGGCTGCTCCTGAGCAGCTGCCTGAGCCCTAGTTCCGCGCCTCTTGCGCTTCACTCCCGATGACGATCCCTCACCTGACATGTCACGGCCCCCGACCCGGTTTGACCCGTTTCAGGAGCCGCGGGACAGAAATCCCGTGGTATTTAATTTAGGCGACAACGGAAGTCTTTTAAAACAGGATCTTTTAATAATTTAAAACTGCCCGTTTCATAACTTAGGGATAAATTCCCGTAATTTACAATAATGTGATTTATCTGTATTTTCAAAACATGTTTCTTTATTTATTTACATTGAGCCACTTTTCTAAGCTGGGAGTGCTTCACGACACTTTTCTTTGCTCACAACAGATCACCTGAAACATGTTTGAAAAAGGTTTTGTCAGCGGGGAAATACTGAGTGAATCATTCAGTTTACTAAAACGACACATTTCTTATAATTTACAGTATTAAGAGCGATTACAATATTTCTGATATCAAACCAACTACCCACAGTATCTGTCACTCGACCATCCATTGGCTAGCCCATTTGTCCAATGGTGTCTGTGACTGTGGTCAGATCACCCCTTGGCCACCCGTTTGTCCAAGTGTGACGGGAAATAAGTAATGTATACAAAACCCCACATACCGGCTGTAATTTGGTGATTACAAAGACTTAATCCCTGTAATTATAACTTTGAAAATAATTTGGAGTTTTGTAAAACAGTTGATAAAAAGAGAATGACTCACATTGCAGATTTTACAAGCAGAGTATAAGCTTTACTGATTAGCCTTCTAACCTAATATAAATAACAATGCACACACAAACGGGGTTAGTAACTAATTCAACAGTTACCTCAATTCACGAGATTAAACCCTCACAACGATTAACAAAGTGCAATACTTAACAATTCAACTGATTCACAACGAATGACAGAGTATAGTCCGAGTTCGAACAGCACTCAAAAATTCAAGTCGAAATCACGATGAATAACAAAGTATAAACTCAATTTGAGCAGCACTTAAACAATCGTTGGATAGTTTCAATCGATCGGACGTTGAATCGTAATAGCGATCGAGTTATTACCCTGATTGCGGCAGCGTTCCGTGATTTGTGTGTGTTGATAGTAATTTATGTATAACTCAGTGTATATTATGAATTTTAACGTCGAAGTGAGCAATCTGATTCAGTCCCAGACCCCCCTATATATACCCGAATTTGGTACCTCCCGCGTGTCGCGACAGGTTTGCCCGTGCCTGTCGTGTATCGCGGGGCACACCCCTATGGCCTAGGGTAGCCTGGTCATCTGCATAGCCTAGGTGAGTCAGTTGTACGATAAATTTCAATTTGAACAATGAATTCTGTAGATAAATATTGATTAGGGTTTACCCCCTTGAGTTTTAGGGGCCCTGATCCTGATTCCGATTGTTCTGAGAATTTTAGGGTTAGTGCAGAATTACTTGGGTTTCTTAATTAGGGTTTCCTTAATAGATAATTAACCTACTAAGTATTAATTTTAGTGTGAGTTGTTACATCCTCCCCACCTTAAAAAAAATCTCGTCCTCGAGATTTATTAAAATAGATGAGGGTATTTCCGCTTCATTTCTGATTCTAGCTCGCAAGTGTATTCTGGTCCTCTCTTTGAATCCCATTTGACTTTGACTAGCACTAGTCGCTTGTGTTTGAGAAACTTGGCTTTCTTGTCTTCTATTTGCAGTGGTTTCTCTATGAATTTTAATTTTTCATTTACCTCCACATCTTGAAGAGGTACTACCAGGGATTCGTCTGATAAACATTTCTTGAGATTGGATACATGAAATACATCATGTACTCTAGCTAGTTCTTCTGGTAGTTGTAAGCGATAAGCAACTGGTCCGATTCGTTGCATTACTGAAAATGGTCCTACGTATCTTGGACTTAGTTTTCCTTTCTTACCGAATCGTACTACTCCTTTCCAAGGAGAGATTTTCAAAAGTACCTTGTCTCCGACTTGAAACTCTAGTGGTTTGCGGCGATTATCGGCATAGCTTTTCTGGCGATCTCGAGCCGTCTTCAGTCTTTCCTTGATTTGAGTTATTTTGTCTGTGGTTTCTTGTACGATTTCTGGACCTGATAATTGACTTTCTCCTATTTCTGCCCAACAAACGGGAGTTCTGCACTTGCGTCCATACAGTGCTTCGAATGGAGCAGCTTCGATGCTTGAGTGATAACTATTATTATAGGAGAATTCAATTAAGGGTAAATGGTTATCCCAATTACCACCAAAATCAATTACACATGCTCGGAGCATGTCTTCCAGGGTTTGTATTGTCCTTTCACTTTGTCCGTCTGTTTGAGGATGATATGCAGTACTTAAATTTAGTCGGGTTCCCATTGCTTTCTGGAAACTAATCCAGAAATGGGAAGTAAAACGACTATCTCTATCCGATACAATGGAGAGTGGGACTCCATGTAAAGATACTACTTCATCTACGTACAACTTGGCTAACCTTTCCATGCTAAATGTTTCCTTTATTGTTAGAAAATGAGCTGATTTGGTTAACCGATCCACAATTACCCAAATTGCATCATTACCTTTTCTGGTTTTGGGTAACTTAGTAACAAAATCCATTGTTATGAGTTCCCATTTCCATACAGGCATTTCTAACTGTTGTAGTAATCCTGAAGGTTTCTGGCGTTCGGCCTTAACTTGTGAACAAGTAAGACACTTAGATACGTATTCAGCTATATCCTTTTTCATTCCTATCCACCAGAAATTATTCCTTAAATCTTGAAACATCTTATTGTTTCCTGGGTGTACAGTATACCTAGATTTATGAGCTTCTTCTAAAATCTTATTTCTTAAATCTCCTTGCTTAGGTACCCAAATTCGTTTCTTGTGGAATCTCCAAATTCCATCCTTTCCTTGCTCTAATTCCTTTAGGTAACCTTTCATTCCTTCAGAATCATCCTTGATTGCCATTTCCTGAATGTTCTTCAATTGTTTCATTAAATCTAATTGTAGATTTAATTTAAGAGCACGGACTCGCTTTTGCTTTTCATAATATTTACGACTTAAGGTGTCTGCAACTACGTTAGCCTTTCCTTCGTGATATTGAATATCACAGTCGTAATCACTTAGGATTTCCATCCATCTTCTTGTCTCATATTTAACTCTTTTTGCCCAAATATGTACCTTAAACTTTTATGATCGGTATAGATAGTAAACTTACTTCCATACAGATAATGTCTCCAGATTTTAAGGGCAAAAATTATGGCTCCTAATTCTAAGTCGTGCGTCGTATAATTTTCTTCGTGTTTCTTCAACTGCCTAGAGGCATACGTAATTACCTTCTTGCGTTGCATCAACACACATCCGTATCCTAATTTTGAAGCATCACAATATACTTCAAAATCTTCTGTTCCTTCGGGTAAAGCTAAAATTGGAGCATTCGTCAATTTGTGCTTTAGAATCTTAAAAGCTTCTTCTTGTCTATGTCCCCATTCAAACTTAACTGCTTTACAAGTTAGCTTAGTTAAAGGCACAGCTATCTTAGAGAAATCCTTAATAAATCGTCTATAGTATCCAGCTAAGCCTAGAAAACTTCTAACTTCCATAGCTGTTTGCGGAACTTTCCATTTGGTGATTGCTTCTATTTTGGCAGGATCTACGTGAATTCCTTCGTGATTCACCATGTGTCCTAAAAATTGTACTTCCTGCAGCCAGAATTCAGACTTCGAGAATTTGGCATAAAGCTTTTCCTTTCTTAGCAAAGTTAAGAGTGCATGCAGGTGCTCGCAATGTTCTTCCTGACTTTTGGAATAAATGAGTATATCGTCAATGAACACGATCACAAATTTATCCAAATATGGTTTACAAATCCGATTCATCATGTCCATAAATGCTGCTGGGGCATTTGTTAATCCGAAGGGCATGACTGTAAACTCATAATGACCATACCTAGTTCTGAAAGCAGTTTTAGGTACGTCCTCCTCTTGTACTTTCAGCTGGTGATATCCAGATCTTAAATCTATTTTAGAAAAATACCTAGCTCCTTGTAATTGATCGAAAAGATCATCAATCCTAGGTAATGGGTATCGATTCTTAATTGTAACCTTATTCAGCTCTCTATAATCGATACACATTCTCATTGATCCATCTTTCTTTTTCACAAACAATACTGGTGCTCCCAAAATGGATGAACTAGGTTGTATAAATCCTTTGCTTAGTAATTCGTCTAATTGCTTTTTCAATTCTAGCATTTCGGTGGGTGCTAATCGATAAGGTGCCTTAGCTATTGGTGTAGTACCCAGGATTAGATGAATTCTAAACTCTACTTCCCTATCGGGTGGTAACCCAGGTAATTCTTCTGGAAAGACATCTGGGTATTCTGAAACTATAGGGATGTCCTGGAGTTCCTTACTTTTAGTGTTAATGATTACAGAAATCATATACACCATCTCTTGTTTTCTTGAATAACTGGCCAACTTCATTACTGAAATGAATTTCATTGGCTTTCGAGGTCTATCTCCTGTAATTAAAATTACTTCTCCTGTGGGGGTACGGATTTCTACGGAATTCTTATCACACAAGATTCGAGCATGGTTGGCGACTAACCAATCCATTCCTAATACTACATCGAATCCGGCTAAATTCATAGGTAACAGGTTTGCAGAAAACTTATGGCCTAGAAGTTCTATTTTTCCTTTTTTGCAGGACCTTATCTATGTTGACAGAATTTCCATCTGCCGTTTCGACTGTAAAAATCTGCCTAAGGGTAGTTAAGGGTAAATTAAGAGCTTGGCAGAATGAAGTATTGATAAAACTTTGGTTTGCACCAGAGTCAAATAATACTTTTACATAAACGTTATGCACTAAGAACGTACCCGCTATCACATCTGGAATGAGTTCGGCTTCTTGAGTAATCAGCTGGAATGCTCGGGCATTCTTCTTGATTGTTCCGTCGGCCGTTTTAGCTTTATTGTCTGCTGGTTTGGCTAACTTAGGACATTCAGATTGGAAATGTCCCGTTTCTTTGCAGTTATAACAAATTCTTGTTTTCCTTCTGCAGTCTTCTTCACGATGTCCTCTGGCCTTGCAAAAGTTGCAAATTATATTGCATTGTCCATAGTGTTTCTTCTTGCAATTTCTGCAGAAAGGAGGTGATGAGGATTGCCCTGTTCCTCTTTTCTTAGTATTACCCACACGAAATCCTTGGGTAATCTTCTGAGCCGATTCCTTCTTTCGATCTTCTTCTCTCGTGCGTACCAGTTCATCGGTTAAGGTATTAGCTAACTCCACAGCATCATCAATAGTGCGTGGTCTTGCTGCCTTAACGATGTTACGGATTTCTCCGATTAATCCCCAAATATAACGGGAAATGAGTACCGGTTCTGGCGAAGCCAGGGTAGGTATCACTCTCGCATATTCGAAGAATGTCGAAGTATATCCTCGACAGTCTACGCCTATCATATGATGACTCAGGAACTTGTTTGCCATTTGTTCCTTTTCGTATTCGGGATAGAATTTTCTTTCTACAAGATTCTTAAATTCTTCCCAGTTCATCGCATAAGCCGCTCTTCTTCCTTTTGCTTGTAGCACTGTGTTCCACCATTCTAGCGCCCCTTCTTTGAGTAGATTTGACGCATACATCACTTGATCTTCTTCAGCACATTTACTTATTGCAATTACTGCTTCGGTTTTCTCTAACCAACGTAGTGTGGCAGTTGCCCCTTCATTACCTGCAAATTCTGCTGGTTTACAGGCAAGAAATTCTTTGTAAGTGCAACCAGGCGTTGTAGCTTTCATTTTCTTAGGGAGTGGGGCCTGTTGCGGGTCATGAGTGTCATGATTGCCGCCTCCATTTATGCTGTTACTGCCGTTATCTCCCGGAGTACGTTTACTAAGAATTAATTGTTGTGGTTCGGCAGGTTTTTGAGCAGCAGCCATAATTTCTGGAATAGCATTGGCTATCCCTTGAGCAACAATGTTCTTGATATCTTGCCTAGTCATATATTGATTTTCTTGATTTTGCTCAGATTGATTCACTTCATTAACTGGTTCACTATTAGCGTTTTCCATCTGCTAATTAGTATGAATTATTAGTATCTAATTGTTGATAACAAAATAATCACACATAAACACATAAGATCTTACAACACACATCTATAACCAAAATTGTCGATGCCTTGACTTCTATTTTGTTTTATAGATTATATATGCTTCCATACACTCTGTTTAGCTTACAATGTTTTATTTCCCATTTTACAGAGTTAGATTTACTATATTGGTTATAATACAAACATACTTCCTGACCTTCCTGTTCCTTGATCAACTGGCAGTTTAGTAATGATGCCCCCTTTCGTCATATTTCCAGGAAATTTGCTCCCCTATTTCTCGGATCCTATTCCCGGTGCCTATCAGTTCTTCACCAAACTGACGCAGTTCGGCTAAGTTTTCATAGCTCATTGGCGGATTAGGGATAGGTTCTGGATCAAACTGTGGGAGAAAAGTGTAAGGACTATTGATCATATTTTGGAATTGCCAGTCATTCGTCCACCATTCTTCCATTTGGCCTAAAGGTCGTGTGTGGACTAGTGGGTCCGGAATAGCTGGTTCTAGGTTTATTGGGAGTTGGGCTGTGGCAGGGTAAGAGTAGAGATTATTGTTGACAGGCTCTATGACATCACAATTGGCCAGTAGACGGTCTATTTCGTCCTGGAATGTGATCTCCTCAGGTTGTTTAGAGCTCTCTCCGATCTCTATTCCCTTTTGCTTTATGTCTCTCCCTATTTCTGTCCCTATTTGTTTGGAACTCTCTCCGGTCTCTATTTCTTTTCCTTTGCTTACAGGATTTTCTATTTTAGGAAGTCTCCTAGTTGTGGGTTTTCTCCTGCGCACTTTCCTCCATCCTACATATCTTCTTCTCTTTTTAGGTTTTGCTTTTTCCAGCGGTGGAGCTTGGAATTCCAGAGGTTCTTCTATATCAGCAACATATCCAGTAAAGTCGTGGGAGACTTCAATTGGTACTGGGTAGAGGTTGAGATTCTGGAATGCTTCCGATATCTCATTCATGCTGGATAGCATATATGCAAAATGCACAAAAATGCTAAGTTAAAACTTTGGAACAAAGTTTAACAAATAAACATTGCAGTTTTATTACATACTAATTTGTACAAAGGACAACAGGAAAGAAAACACACTCGGATTTATTTATTTACTGGGTAGTAATTTTCTACTAGACCAGGTTTATTGATAGTTTAGAGGTTTGCATTTTCTGCTACGGTAGCTAGCATATAAAGATTTGCCCATTTTTCATCTAATTGGTCTTCCCAAGGTGGATTATTGCCTAATTCCTGGATTTCTGGATTAAACCTCACTTTCTTGGCTTGGGTTTTCTTTTTCTCCTGACCTTTTCTAAGAATTGAATTTCTTTTCTCTGGGGTAAAAGGATTTTCATAGTTTGCCTTACGGACAAAAATCCCTTCTTCTAAATTGGCTGGATATTTGGAGGAAGAGGTTCCCTTTTCTTTAGGTGTACTATCTAATTTGTGGTAGATAGCGGTAAGCTTTTTGTTTACCCATACTGTAATTTTAACAAATAAATCAGTTAAAACATATATTCACAGAATAGTAATCAGAATTCCTAAGTATTTTCCAATTACTTTAACAGGCTTAAAACAATAAGCTTAAATCAGTAAGCTTAAAACAGTGGCTTTGATACCACCTCTTTCTGTCACGGCCCCCGACCCGGTTTGACCCGTTTCAGGAGCCGCGGGACAGAAATCGCGTGGTATTTAATTTAGGCGACAGCGGAAGTCTTTTAAAACAGGATCTTTTAATAATTTAAAACTGCCCGTTTCATAACTTAGGGATAAATTCCCGTAATTTACAATAATGTGATTTATCTGTATTTTCAAAACATGTTTCTTTATTTATTTACATTGAGCCACTTTTCTAAGCTGGGAGTGCTTCACGGCACTTTTCTTTGCTCACAACAGATCACCTGAAACATGTTTGAAAAAGGTTTTGTCAGCGGGGAAATACTGAGTGAATCATTCAGTTTACTAAAACGACACATTTCTTATAATTTACAGTATTAAGAGCGATTAAAATGTTTCTGATATCAAACCAACTACCCACAGTATCTGTCACTCGACCATCCATTGGCTAGCCCATTTGTCCAATGGTGTCTGTTACTGTGGTCAGATCACCCCTTGGCCACCCGTTTGTCCAAGTGTGACGGGAAATAAGTAATGTATACAAAACCCCACATACCGGCTGTAATTTGGTGATTACAAAGACTTAATCCCTGTAATTATAACTTTGAAAATAATTTGGAGTTTTGTAAAACAGTTGATAAAAAGAGAATGACTCACATTGCAGATTTTACGAGCAGAGTATAAGCTTTATTGATTAGCCTTCTAACCTAATTTAAATAACAATGCACACACAAACAGGGTTAGTAACTAATTCAGCAGTTACGTCAATTCACGAGATTAAACCCTCACAACGATTAACAAAGTGCAATACTTAACAATTCAACTGATTCACAACGAATGACAGAGTATAGTCCGAGTTCGAACAGCACTCAAACATTCAAGTCGAAATCACGATGAATAACAAAGTATAAACTCAATTTGAGCAGCACTTAAACAATCGTTGGATAGTTTCAATCGATCGGACGTTGAATCGTAATAGCGATCGAGTTATTACCCTGATTGCGGCAGCGTTCCGTGATTTGTGTGTGTTGATAGTAATTTATGTATAACTCAGTGTATATTATGAATTTTAACGTCGAAGTGAGCAATCTGATTCAGTCCCAGACCCCCTATATATACCCGAATTTGGTACCTCCCGCGTGTCGCGACAGGTTTGCCCGTGCCTGTCGCGTATCGCGGGGCACACCCCTATGGCCTAGGGTAGCCTGGTCATCTGCATAGCCTAGGTGAGTCAGTTGTACGATAAATTTCAATTTGAACAACGAATTCTGTAGATAAATATTGATTAGGGTTTACCCCCTTGAGTTTTAGGGGCCCTGATCCTGATTCCGATTATTCTGAGAATTTTAGGGTTAGTGTAGAATTACTTGGGTTTCTTAATTAGGGTTTCTGTCACACCCCCAGAATCCACATGCGGAACACCACCGCTTGGGGGCGTGACTGACCAGGATCCAGCCACCAATTATACTGAGCAATTTAATTAATAACATAAGTAATACTCACCAACCACAAGGTTGGCAAATATCATAATCAAAGAAAGTATTTAAGTTTAAGTAATAGTTCAGATAAGTAGCGGAAGCATAGACAAAATAGTTTAGAACAAGATTCTTAGTTCAAGTTTGTTTAGAACTCAACACACGGGTTAGACGACCACTACACATCCGCAAGCTGCAAGCTCCTGAATCACTGGGTACCTGCAAAGCATGCACTAAGGTGTCAACGTAAAGTTGAACGAGTTCACTAGTTGTCCAGTTTTAGTTTTCGAAAACATAAGTTGTTTAGATAAAGCATTTATAATCACGTTGTGGGGAGCTACCCCATCTGTAAGCTCACTAAACTATAGATACCGAAACTGTTGACGGAAAGTTGTTGTGCCCCGAGTCAATGTCTATCGTCATTGACCAAGTTGCAAGGTCTACTAGTTCACGCCCGATCTCCCCCGGTCACGGTGTGAGGTTGTCAAACCTAATAGCGCTACCAACTAATAACCCGTTCGCCCCCAGCGATTAATCGGTACTGTAAGCAGGGACTTAAGGTGATAGAGTTTTGTTTAGCTTGGCTAGTTGTGATTTATAAATAATATCCAAACGTATCTCCCCCGGAGATAGTAAATACCCATTCGGATTTCCCCCGGAAATAGTTCAAAAGTATTTTTTTCCCAAAGTTGGCAGTTTGTCCGTGTCCCTCCTTGGGACGCATGCTTTTAGTGTGTGAACTCACCTTGGGTTGCTCGGCAGATTAGGTTACTTGTCAAACACGCTGGTCACCACGTCCTAACATGGTCACCAGTATAGGTCAGGTTTGGTGTACAAGTAATCACATATATCTTACAAGATTCTAACACAATACATGCAGTTTAACATATAAGTTATTGGGCCGGCCCTAAAGATTCACACAGTTGACAATTAGTCCAGCAAAGCACATAATCCAAATAATCAGGCGGCCCAAACAAATTCAAGTTATGGCCCAATAACTAAGTGAGCAGCCCAGTCGAGACAAGGGGGTCTCGACTCGAGAACTTGCGGTC
Source organism: Helianthus annuus (assembly GCF_002127325.2). NCBI lineage: Eukaryota > Viridiplantae > Streptophyta > Magnoliopsida > Asterales > Asteraceae > Helianthus > Helianthus annuus. Next base: position 18,983,943 of record NC_035439.2, read on the forward strand.
TCGAGTCGCAACCAAGAGGTCTCGAGTTGTACTGGCTGGTTTCGAGTGGTGCAGGCTTGACTCGCAACCTCAGAGGTTCCGAGTCTAGTCTCGAGTTGTCACGAGGAGGTCTCGAGTCGCAACCGTTGCGGTTCGAGTTGTCACGCTGTGGTCTCGAGTCGTAATGCTGGTCTTGACTTGTTCACGTGCTGATTCAGATATATCAGGCCAATTTGTACTATGCATCAGGCCCATTTTAAGAAATAACCAATGAGGGTTAACTAACAAGTTTTCTAAACTGACAATTAATTAATATGGATCAAACATTACCTTTTTCAAATCTTCAACCCATATTCAACATGTTCATCATAAGTTCATCATTTTAGGGTTTTCATATTAAACATAACCATGCATTCTTTGAACCAAAATCACATGTTTAACAAGATCATTTTGCAAGAAACAAACGAAACATTCATTTTGTAATCTTGAACATAGTTTGGTTGGCCATAAACACTCTTAAACTACCATTCATTAGCCATTTTTAAACATTTTATCAAGCATTAACATATAATGGTTTACACATACTGTTAATACTCACAAATCATACAAAAATCATGCATAACACTTCTAACTAAACACCTTCTAGTTCATAAAACACACATATATCCTACACACACATTAGAACACTAACCGGTTGTGAAAAGGCACCGAATCAAGAAAGAAACCAAGAAAGTGAAGTGTCCGGGTGATGATGACGAGCTTTGACCGAGTTTCTTGACCGAGATTCTTTGTTGTTGTCGGTTAGATCCGAGCTTGAACCGAGAATTTGGGAGAGAAGGTGGTGTTGTTGAGGGTTTTTTTTAGTGAGAGAGAAAAGGAGTGTGTGTTTGTGTAAAAATGAAGGAAGTGGGGAAGGTTTGGGGGTTTTATACTTGGTTTTGAGTAGGCTAAGGGGTTTTCGGCCCAACCGGTTACGGCCAACTCGAGACCGAGTGGTCTCGAGTCATGGTCTCGACTCACTAGCACAAACACACACACACACACACACACACACACACACATATATATATATATATATATATATATATATATATATATATATATATATATATATATACATACATACATACAACACATAGCATGTAAGAAGGTCACGTTTCCATTTAATAATATATATACAAAATGATATTACAAGATGTTTGTTCGGAAAAACTAGAGTGTCACATTATCCCCAAGTTTTAAGAACTTTCGTCCCGAAAGTTAAAGCAGCCACTGCCAAGCTAGTGCGTGTAAGAGTGTTTCAACGGGGTGTCACATCATCCCCCCGCTAGTTTGGAATTTCGTCCCGAAATTCGGTTGTAGCTTCAGTGCTGGGGTTTTCGTTTGGGAACAACTGGGGATACTTGCACTTCATCAGGTCTTCCCGCTCCCAGGTAAACTCTGGGCCACGTCGCGAGTTCCATTGAACTCGTATGAGAGGTATCTGGCTACGTTTGAGGATTTTGATCTCTCGATCCGTGATCTCAATCGGTTCCTCAGTAAAGTGTAGCTGTTCGTCAATGGTGAGTTCCTTGAAGGGAATTATGAGTGTTTCATCTGACAGACACTTCTTCAGATTAGACACGTGGAAAACGTTGTGTACTGCACTCAGCTCTTTAGGCAGATTCAATCTATAAGCAACCTTACCGATTTTCTCGGTAATTTCGAATGGTCCGACATATCGCGGATTCAGCTTGTCCCGTTTACCAAAACGAACCACACCCTTCCAGGGTGAGACTTTAAGTAGAACCCGGTCCCCGACCTGGAATTCTAGCGGTTTCCTACGCTTATCAGCGTAGCTTTTCTGACGGTCACGAGCTGCCGCCATGCGTTGTCTGATCTGGGCAATCTTTTCCGTTGTATCTACTACCAGTTCTGGGCCTATGATTTGACTGTCACCGACTTCCGCCCAGCAAAGAGGTGATCGGCATTTACGACCGTACAATGCCTCAAAAGGTGCCGCCTGAATGCTAGTGTGGTAGCTGTTATTGTAGGAGAATTCCACTAGCGGTAGATGCTTCTCCCAATTCTTGCCAAAATCGATCACACATGCTCTAAGCATGTCTTCCAGGGTTTGGATGGTGCGTTCAGACTGCCCATGCGTTTGTGGGTGATAAGCGGTGCTCATGTCCAAACGTGAGCCAAAGGATTTGTGCATAGCTTGCGACAACTCCGAAGTAAAACGAGCGTCTCGGTTGGAAATAATGGAGGTTGGCACCCCGTGTCTCGAGACTACTTCCTTTAAGTAGACTTCTGCCAAGGTAGAAAACTTGTCTGTTTCCTTAATGGCCAGAAAGTGTGCAGACTTGGTCAATCGATCTACTATCACCCAAATAGTGTCATTCCCGCGTTGGGATCTAGGTAGCCCCGTAACAAAATCCATGGAAATTTGTTCCCATTTCCACTTCGGGATTTCTGGTTGCTGGAGTAGGCCTGCTGGTTTCTGATACTTAGTCTTGACTCTTGCGCAGGTCAAACATTTGCTAACGTATGCTGCTATGTGGGCTTTCATGCCAGGCCACCAGTACGTGGTCCTTAAGTCGTGGTACATCTTATCCGAACCAGGATGTACTGAATAACGGGACCTATGGGCTTCGTCCATCACAAGCTCACCTAGATCTCCATAGAGTGGGACCCAAATGCGCCCTGCCACATAGTAAGCGCCATCTTCTTTTTGTTCTAATCGTTGTCTCGATCCTCGCAGGGACTCAGCCCTGATGTTTTCTGGTTTCAGTGCTTCAACCTGAGCATTTCGAATCTGAGTAGGGAGGTTAGACTGGATGGTAAGTTGTAGTGCTCGCACGCGTTTGGGCGTAGTGTCTTTTCGGCTGAGGGCGTCTGCCACTACATTGGCCTTGCCCGGATGGTACTTGATTGCGCATTCATAGTCATTTAAGAGTTCGACCCATCGACGCTGTCGCATGTTTAATTCCTTCTGCTTGAAGATGTGCTCGAGACTCCTGTGATCGGTGTAAATAGTGCACTTGGTACCGTACAGATAATGTCTCCATATCTTAAGCACAAAAACCACTGCTCCCAGTTCCAAGTCGTGTGTAGTGTAGTTCCTTTCGTGAGTCTTAAGTTGTCGAGAGGCGTAGGCAATAACTTTTTCGCGTTGCATTAACACGCAACCAAGCCCATGAATGGATGCATCGCTGTAAACCACAAAATCGTCGGTACCTTCAGGTAACGATAGGATAGGAGCACTACAGAGGTTATCTTTTAGCTTCTGAAATGCGGTTTCCTGAGCTTCCTTCCATTTATAAACCATACCCTTCTGAGTGAGAGCCGTGAGAGGCTGTGCGATCTTTGAGAATCCCTTGATAAATCTGCGATAGTATCCTGCTAGTCCCAAGAATTGGCGAACTTCGGTCGGAGTCTTAGGGGTAGGCCAATTCTTTATAGAGTCGATCTTAGCTGGGTCGACGTGAATTCCATCCTTGTTAACCACGTGCCCAAGGAAATGGACTTCTCGAAGCCAGAAGTCACATTTCGAGAATTTGGCATACAGTTGCTCATTGCGAAGGAGTTCGAGGATAAGGCGTAGGTGTTGTTCATGCTCTTCTTGACTTTTCGAGTAGATCAGGATGTCGTCGATAAACACAATCACGAATTTGTCGAGGTAAGGTTTGCACACTCGGTTCATGAGATCCATAAAAACCGCAGGCGCGTTAGTCATTCCAAAGGGCATGACGAGGAATTCGTAATGACCATAACGAGTTCTGAATGCAGTTTTGGAGATTTCTTCATTACGAGTCTTAGCTGATGATAGCCCGATCGTAGATCGATCTTAGAGTAGTAGCTCGATCCCTGCAACTGATCGAATAGATCGTCGATTCGTGGGAGAGGGTAGCGATTCTTGATGGTAACTTTGTTCAGCTCACGATAGTCGATGCACATTCGAATGTGCCATCCTTCTTCTTAACAAAGAGCACTGGTGCTCCCCAGGGAGACGAACTAGGACGGATAAATCCTTTATCCAATAGTTCCTGCAGTTGCGTAGAGAGTTCCTTTAGTTCCGCGGGGGCTAGTCGATAAGGCGCACGAGCAATAGGCGCTGCTACAGGAGCTAGCTCGATTTGGAATTCAACCTGACGGTGGGGAGGGAGTCCAGGTAGTTCTTCAGGAAATACCTCGGGGTAGTCACGTACTACTGGAAAATCTTCAATCCTCTTTTCCTTTTCCTGCGTCTTGGTGACAAGTGCTAAGATAGCGGTGTGCCCCTTTCGTAAACACTTCTGGGCCTTCAAGAATGAGATAATGCCTGAGACTTCTCCGCCTTTGTCACCTTGTACAATGAGGGGTTTGCCAGAACGGCGGGGAATGCGAACCATTTTCTCTTGACAGAGGATTTCCGCGCGATGTTTGGATAACCAATCCATACCGATAACGACGTCGAAGCTTCCAAGAGTAACAGGGAAAAGATCGATGCTATAGGTCTGACCAGACAGCACTAGTTTGCAGCCTTTGATAACATGTGAGGCCTCGATGTTTCTACCATTAGCTAGCTCGACGATATGATTAGAACTTAGTAACGAAGGCGAGCGCTTAAGCTTCTTACTAATACGTAGGGACACATAACTAGCATCGGCTCCAGAATCAAATAATACAGAAACATAACGATCATCGAGTAGGAACTTACCCGCCACGACGTTGGGGTCATTCCTCGCTTCTCCAGCTCCAATCACAAAAGCCCTTCCCCTTGCACCATTCCCAGCATTGTTGTTTCGATCATTGTTTCCATCTCCCTGATTGTTGTTGCGGTTCTGGTTCAGTTTAGGGCAATTCTTCTTAAAGTGCCCCTCAGCTCCACACTGGAAACAACCCTTGACGTTCCCATGATGCTGCTGCTGCTGGTTCTGCCCCGCGGGACGTGGGCTCCTACAATCCTTGGCCTCATGCCCCATCTTGTTATACCACTGACACTGACTTTTCCCACAAGGCCCACTGTGGTGTCGATTGCACTTGTTGCATTTGGGGGGGTTCCCGCGATATCCACCCTGTTGTTGAGGGCCCTTGTTGTTGTCAGTTTTCCTTTGCTGGGTTGGGGCCTGAGTGGGGTTAGCATCCTTGCTTTGATTTCCTTCCCACTTACGCTTGTTGTCATTAGAAGTTCCGGTAGTAGCGCTGATCCTTTTGGGCAGCTTGCCCTCTTCTACGGCCTGATCAGTAAGTTTGTGAGCAAGACGGATGACCGGCTGAATGGTGTTGAGGTTGGCTGCAGTCACATGGCTTCGGATTTCTGGAGCCAAACCCTTGATTCTTCGATACATAGGTCGAGACATGTTTGGGCAAAGAGCAGCATAGTCATTGGACAGTTTGGTGTAGGTCTCAATCTCTGACCCAACCATCTTAAGCGCAAAGTACTCGTTCTCGAGTTTGTGGATGTCATCCCGGTGACAGTACTCCTCCTTAATCATGTCCTTGAAATCCTCCCACACAGTAGCATTAGCAGTTTCCAATCCAAACATCTGAATTTGCGCCTTCCACCAGGAAAGCGCGTTTCCTTCAAGCGTACCAGTAGCAAACTTCACCCAATTCGCAGGGGGACACTCACAGACAGCAAAGACAGCTTCAACTTTCTCAATCCAGTGCAGAAGACCTATGGCACCCTCACTGCCATTGAAAGGGAGAGGCTTGCAATCCATGAAAGTTTTGAAAGTACACACGTGTGGTTGCGCAGGTGCATGCTAACCTGTTTGTCAGAAGCGAAGCGTACAGGTTTAGGGATAAAAGACGATGCGGCGGTAGGATCTAAACATCCTAGGATAACGAGTTTACCTCCAGGGTGAGCTGCGAAAGCTGCAGCCACCGTGTTAAGCAGGTTAGTGAATTGAGCCTGAGTCATGTTAATGTTTCCTCTTCCACGTCCACTCATTGTCTTCATAATCAGAAAACATAGTATGAGTGTGATGTCGTAATGTAGCGAGAACGAGATAGAAGAGGGAGGTGTATCTATCTAACTAGGCACACTAGTACGTATAGCATAACAGAAAACATAAAGCAAGCAAGCAAGTAGACACTAGTCCGAGCTATGAGGTCTATGGGTTGAGCCTTGCACTTGGAGTGTAGTGTCGTCACGAGTCACGGGTTATAGTCTGGTTTTTCTCAAAAAGATTTTTCCCCTTTTTAAAACCAAGTTCACTATAACCAATGGCTCTGATACCAATCTGTCACACCCCCAGAATCCGCATGCGGAACACCACCGCTTGGGGGCGTGACTGACCAGGATCCAGCCACCAATTATACTGAGCAATTTAATTAATAACATAAGTAATACTCACCAACCACAAGGTTGGCAAATATCATAATCAAAGTTCAAAAGTATTTAAGTTTAAGTAATAGTTCAGATAAGTAGCGGAAGCATAGACAAAATAGTTTAGAACAAGATTCTTAGTTCAAGTTTGTTTAGAACTCAACACACGGGTTAGACGACCACTACACATCAGCAAGCTGCAAGCTCCTGAATCACTGGGTACCTGCAAAGCATGCAGTAAGGTGTCAACGTAAAGTTGAGCGAGTTCACTAGTTGTCCAGTTTTAGTTTTCGAAAACATAAGTTGTTTAGATAAAGCATTTATAATCACGTTGTGGGGAGCTACCCCATCTGTAGGCTCACTAAACTGTAGATACCGAAACTGTTGACGGAAAGTTGTTGTGCCCCGAGTCAATGTCTATCGTCATTGACCAAGTTGCAAGGTCTACTAGTTCACGCCCGATCTCCCCCGGTCACGGTGTGAGGTTGTCAAACCTAATAGCGCTACCAACTAATAACCCGTTCGCCCCCAGCGATTAATCGGTACTGTAAGCAGGGACTTAAGGTGATAGAGTTTTGTTTAGCTTGGCTAGTTGTGATTTATAAATAATATCCAAACGTATCTCCCCCGGAGATAGTAAATACCCATTCGGATTTCCCCCGGAAATAGTTCAAAAGTATTTTTTTCCCAAAGTTGGCAGTTTGTCCGTGTCCCTCCTTGGGATGCATGCTTTTAGTGTGTGAACTCACATTGGGTTGCTCGGCAGATTCGGTTACTTGTCAAACACGCTGGTCACCATGTCCTAACATGGTCACCAGTATAGGTCAGGTTTGGTGTACAAGTAATCACGTATATCTTACAAGATTCTAACACAATACATGCAGTTTAACATATAAGTTATTGGGCCGGCCCAAAAGATTCACACAGTTGACAATTAGTCCAGCAAAGCACATAATCCAAATAATCAGGCGGCCCAAACAAATTCAAGTTATGGCCCAATAACTAAGTGAGCAGCCCAGTCGAGACAAGGGGGTCTCGACTCGAGAACTTGCGGTCTCGAGTCGCAACCAAGAGGTCTCGAGTTGTACTGGCTGGTTTCGAGTGGTGCAGGCTTGACTCGCAACCTCAGAGGTTCCGAGTCTAGTCTCGAGTTGTCACGAGGAGGTCTCGAGTCGCAACCGTTGCGGTCTCGAGTTGTCACGCTGTGGTCTCGAGTCGCAATGCTGGTCTTGACTTGTTCACGTGCTGATTCAGATATATCAGGCCAATTTGTACTATGCATCAGGCCCATTTTAAGAAATAACCAATGAGGGTTAACTAACAAGTTTTCTAAACTGACAATTAATTAATATGGATCAAACATTACCTTTTTCAAATCTTCAACCCATATTCAACATGTTCATCATAAGTTCATCATTTTAGGGTTTTCATATTAAACATAACCATGCATTCTTTGAACCAAAATCACATGTTTAACAAGATCATTTTGCAAGAAACAAACGAAACATTCATTTTGTAATCTTGAACATAGTTCGTTTGGCCATAAACACTCTTAAACTACCATTCATTAGCCATTTTTAAACATTTTATCAAGCATTAACATATAATGGTTTACACATACTGTTAATACTCACAAATCATACAAAAATCATGCATAACACTTCTAACTAAACACCTTCTAGTTCATAAAACACACATATATCCTACACACACATTAGAACACTACCCGGTTGTGAAAAGGCACCGAATCAAGAAAGAAACCGAGAAAGTGAAGTGTCCGGGTGATGATGACGAGCTTTGACCGAGTTTCTTCACCGAGATTCTTTGTTGTTGCCGGTTAGATCCGAGCTTGAACCGAGAATTTGGGAGAGAAGGTGGTGTTGTTGAGGGTTTTTTTTTTTAGTGAGAGAGAAAAGGAGTGTGTGTTTGTGTAAAAATGAAGGAAGTGGGGAAGGTTTGGGGGTTTTATGCTTGGCTTTGAGTAGGCTAAGGGGTTTTCGGCCCAACCGGTTACGGCCCACTCGAGACCGAGTGGCCCACTCGAGACCGAGTGGTCTTGAGTCATGGTCTCGACTCACTAGCACAAACACATAAATATATATATATATATATACATACATACAACACATAGCATGTAAGAAGGTCACGTTTCCATTTAATAATATATATATATATATATATATACAAAATGATATTACAAGATGTTTGTTCGGAAAAACTAGAGTGTCACAGTTTCCTTAATAGATAACTAACCTACTAAGTAATAATTTTAGTGTGAGTTGTTACATGACATCCTGTTCAAACAATTCAATAAACGTGCAAAACAGGTGAACAGTTAGTAAACACAAGCTATTTTTGGTATTTTTTGAGTTTTTTAATTTTTTTTAAGAATTTTTCTGATTTTTTTTGATAATATATAATAATAATAAAATAATAATATACACTCGAACGACGGCCGTATAGCATTTCGTTCGCGGCCGTTGTTCGAAACAAGTGACTAATCGCAAAACGACTTGAAAACAAACCGAACTTCGCCCGAATGGAGATTGAGTACGAGCGAAGCGGTTTAGTAAACAAGCGATACGATAGAACGCACAAAGACACTAACAAGACTCAAATACGACTCGAAACACCCTAAACGACCCTAAATGACACAAAACTAGACTTTCGACGCAAACGACGACACTAAGACTAATTAGAGGCAAACTACAAAAATTTTACACTTTTACCCCCTCCCGGCACTTTGCTCGCCCTCGAGCAATCCCAAGTGCCGAGATATCATCACGCAAACCCGAAGCGTGGAAGCAATGGAAACGGTGCGCGTGAATTTTGTGAAAAATATGGTCATTATGTCAAAAACGCGCAATCGCTTCCCCACACTTGAATTTTATGACGCCAAAAACCAATCGCCCGCCAAATTCCATTTAAACATACCAAACCACCCTGTTCTTAATCATTCGGACAAAACCAGCCCCCCGTCTACCTATCACTACCCCGTTCGCACGCCTCTCAAAACAATCAACCAATAACTAATCAAACCAACCCAAGCCACCCGCACCCTCGCTAGTATCCACAAACAGATCTGCAAACAAAATGAACTTGACATACTCTAACGATCACTGATGTAAACCCGACTCGACTCGAACAAACTCAATAAAAATGACTGACACTAAGCATAGCAGATTGACTAAATAAACCTGCCAACTTGACGCTAAAAAAAACACATACCCTATAAAGACCCAACTCAACTCGGCACTGACTTGACTTGATAACGACAAAACAAACAAGTAAGATGCAGGAACATACCTCGTTGCCGACGAAAACAGAACACGCAGTGCAGTGAGGACTATGGTGGCTGATGGTGGTGTACCGACGGTGTGTGGATGATGGTCGGTACAGTGGTGATGATAATGTTGGATAAGGGACGGGGTAATAGGCAGTCGGAGGTGGTGGTGGTCGTAACCGGACAGAAACCGGAGATTGTGGCCGACGGTGTGCAAGTGGTGGTGGTAGGGGTGTAATCACCGGAAAAACGATGGTGGGGGGTGTAATCGCCGGATAAATTAGGAAAATGAGTTAGGGTTTTAAGTGAATCAATTTGGGGATTTATTCAACTGCTGCCGACAGACAAGGTTCACGCGACCCGCATAAGTTATAAAGGCAAGTTGAGGCGGGCCGCGAGCGCCTATTTTTTTTCAAAATCTTTTAATTCCAAGCGGGTCGCATTAGAGTGAACTAATAGTTCACGCGGGCCGCCTGGACAGCAAATAACAGCAATACGTTTGACAGCAGTACAGTTTGCAGCAGAATATAATGTTATTAATCCCCAAAACACCCCCGACCCTTATTTTTTCATTTTTTCTGTGAAACGTACATGTGAGGCTGCTCGTTAGTCGACTTCGGCCACGTGAAGGATGATGTACCTGCAAAATACTTGACAAGACACGAAACGGACACAAATACGACACTACGACAAACGACGCAAAAGCACACAAATCACTAAACTAAAGACACGACACGGACAATGACTCAATGTACAAACTATACACTTGAGTTTTCACTCAAGAACCTACGCGGTGGTATCCGGAAGATCTTCGAGAGGAGTTTCCTCCCTCTCGACGTCGTCAATAGGCCCTCCTAAATAATGCTTCAAGCGGTGGCCATTCACTTTCCACGACTCGTCACTCTCCTTATTGTATAGCTCGATCGCACCATGCGGAAACACTTCCCTCACTACATACGGTCCCGTCCACTTCGACTTCAATTTCCCGGGAAACAACTTAAACCTCGAATTGTAAAGAAGCACCTTATCACCAACCTTGAATTCCTTCAACCCCTTAAGCTTCCGATCATGCAACGCCTTCGTTTTCTCTTTAATACTCCACGAACGCTCATACGCCGCATCCCTAAGGGCTTCCAATTCATGAATTTGGAAGTATCTTCTCCTAGCGGCCTCGGTCAAATCTAAATTCACCGTTTTGAGTGCCCAAAGAGCTCGATGCTCTAACTCGACCGGTAAATGGCACGCCTTCCCATAAACGATCATAAATGGCGTCGTACCTAATGGCGTCTTGTAGGCGGTGCGGAATGCCCATAACGCATCATCCAACTTGTCGGACCAATCCTTCCGACTCTTACCTACCGTCTTCTCCAAAATCCTCATCACTCCTCGATTCGCGTTCTCCACTTGACCGCTCGTTTGCGGATGATACGCGGTAGACAAGCGATGCGTAACTCCATATCTCTCCAACGCCTTCTCCATAACCGCATTGCAAAAATGCGTACCGCGATCACTAATAATTGCCCTAGGAGTACCAAATCGCGTAAACAACTTCTTCAAGAACCTCACCACCACTCGTGCGTCGTTTGTAGGCAAAGCTTGAGCTTCCACCCACTTCGAAACATAGTCTATTGCAACGAGGATGTACCTATTCCCACTCGAAAGAGGGAAAGGTCCCATGAAATCAATACCCCAAATGTCAAAGATTTCCAACACTTGAATAGGATTCTGGGGCATCTCATTCCAGAATGAGATATTTCCGGTACGCTGGCATGCATCACAAGCCCTAACAAAATCCTGAGCATCCTCGAACACCGTAGGCCAAAAGAAACCGCAGTCGAAGACTTTTTGCGCGGTAGTGTGTGCTCCATGATGACCTCCCGTCAAACCCTCATGCACGTGCCTCAGGATCTCAACACCTTCTTCCCTACTAACACACCTCCTAAGTATACGGTCGCCTCCAATCCTAAAAAGGTAAGGGTCATCCCATATGTACTTCCTCGCGTCTCTCATCAACTTCCGCTTTTGCTGCGCACTCATATTCTCCATCACAAACCCGTCAGCCAAATAATTGGCTCTATCACTATACCACGGTAGATCCATGGCTCCTGCCGTGACAGCATCAATAGACTCGTGAGGGAATCCGTCCCCTATCGCCTCCTCACGAATCTCCTCTCTCTTCGGATCCTCTAAGCGGGACAAGTGGTCTGCTGCCACATTCTCTGCCCCATTCTTATCCTTAATTTCAATGTCGAACTCGGAAAGAAGCAGAATCCATCGTATAAGGCGCGGCTTCGCGTCCTTTTTCTGAAACAGGTAACGCAGAGCGGAATGGTCAGTAAACACAACGGTTTTCAAAAGAACGAGATATGAACGGAACTTGTCGAACGCGAAAACCACTGCTAGCAACTCCTTCTCTGTGGTGGTGTAATTCTCCTGGGCATCATTCAAAGTTTTACTCGCGTAGTAAATCGGGTGAAAATGCTTCTCCCGTCTCTGCCCTAACACCGCACCAACTGCGTAGTCACTCGCGTCGCACATCAGCTCGAATGGTAAGCTCCAATCAGGTGACACGAGGATCGGTGCACTCACTAACTTCTCCGTCAGAAACTTAAACGCTCGAAGGCACTCCTCGTCAAAGACGAAAGGAACGTCCTTCTCCAACAATCGCGTCATGGGGCGTGTGATTTTGGAAAAATCCCTAATAAAGCGCCTATAAAATCCCGCATGACCGAGAAAACTACGAACCGACTTGACACTAGTCGGCGGAGGAAGCTGGCTGATCGTATCTATCTTCGCCCTATCAACCTCAATGCCAGCTCTCGAAATCTTGTGCCCTAGCACAATCCCCTCAGTCACCATGAAGTGACACTTCTCCCAATTCCTCATCAGCTTCGTCTCTACACATCTCTTCAACATCCTCTCAAGATTCATCAAACACTGATCGAAAGAACTACCGTACACTGAGAAATCGTCCATAAAAACCTCCATCGAACTCTCGACCATATCCTGAAAGATCGCGATCATACAACGCTGGAATGTAGCAGGAGCATTACATAGACCAAATGGCATGCGTCGGTACGCGTATGTGCCGTATGGACATGTAAAAGTGGTTTTCTCCTGATCCTCTGGTGCAATAGGAATCTGGAAATAACCCGAAAACCCGTCGAGAAAGCAATAGAACTGCTGACCCGCGAGACGCTCAAGCATCTGATCAGTGAATGGGAGCGGAAAATGATCCATACGAGTGGCGTCGTTTAACTTTCGATAGTCAATGCACACACGCCAACCCGTAACAGTACGAGACGGAATAAGCTCATTCTTCGCATTCAGAACAACCGTCATCCCCCCTTTCTTCCGGATGACCTGTGTAGGACTCACCCAAGCTGAATCAGAAATAGGATAGATCAAACCAGACTCTAACAGCTTCATCACCTCCTTCTTCACTACCTCCTACCTGTTCGGATTCAAGCGACACTGCGGCTGCACTACAGGCTTGTAAACATCCTCCATCAGAATGCGACGCGTGCAAAAAGTAGGGCTGATGCCCTTGATATCAGATAGCCTCCAAGCAATCGCATCACTGTGCTCCCTTAACACCTCAATCAACCTCACTTTCTCCTCCTCTGTCAACTTCGAAGATATAATGACAGGCATGTCCGGCTTCTCTCCTAGAAATGCGTACTCAAGGTGTGATGGAAGAACCTTAAGTTCTAAAGGCGGTGAAATCTCTACAGGAGTACTCTCATCACTAATCGCATCGAACTCTAACGGCTCAGGAACACACATCTCATCACTCTCATCCAACTGCTCCTCCTCTACTTCTTCAACCTCCTCCTCATCATGCTCGTCAACGACTCCCTCGCCTACTAAATCAGCTCCACTGATGTACTCAAGACACGTGTCGACGCAAGATATGAATGAATTTAGAAAGTAAACTGAATGACACGGCCCACTATCATCATCACGACCGCCAGGATGCTGCATCGCTCTATCAATCTCAAATGTGACAATCTCGTCACCCGCACGAAGAGAAATCTTACCGTCAAAGACGTCGATGATCGCCTTTGCGGTTCGAAGGAATGGACGGCCCAGAATAATCGGAACTCTCTCATCGGCCTCCATGTCGAGCACAACAAAATCTACTGGGAACACAAACCTATCAACCTTCACCAACAAATTCTATACTATCCCACGAGGATACTTGACTGATTGGTCAGCCAAGGACAATGACATGCACGTGGGTGTAAGCTCTCCTAGACCAAGTCGCTCATACAACGAAAACGGCATCATATTGATGCTGGCACCTAAATCGTCTAAGGCGTGAGCAGGGGTAATGGCTCCCCCGAAGAAACATGGAATCGTGAAAGTACCAGGGTCGGTCAGTTTCTCTGGTAGCTTATTCAAGACTACCACGGAACAACCCCCTGTCAACGGAATATTCGAAAGCTCACTGATTCTCTCCTTACGCTTCAAAAGATCTTTGAGAAATTTCGCATACTTGGGCATAGACTGAAGCGCCTCGATGAACGGAAGATTGATTTTCAACTGTGTAAACATTTCGAGGAATTTCCCATACTCCTGAGCATATTTCTGCTGCCTGGCACGGGTGGGGAACGGAAGGCGAGAATAATCAATCACTGGTGCCGGCCGAACCTTCGCCGGCTGCTTCTCCACTTTCTTCTCTACTGGCGACTCCTCGGCGTGTGCGGTACTTGCTGGGGCTAGCCTCGTGTGCACCTTGCCTGGAGCCTCCATCTCAATCTCCTCGTCGACTTCATCCTCTTTCTCTTCTTCAACTCTCTCTCTCTCACAACCTCTCACAAACTCTTCCCACTGCGGGTCGTAATAGCCTTTGCTGACTGATTCGCGGGATTCGTGAAAGTGTTTCCCGAAAACTGACCCGGCGGGTGCTCCTGCAACTGCTTAGCAAGTCCACCTACTGTTCTCTGAAGATCGAGAAGAGCGGCCTGCTGACTCTTGAGCTGGAGTTCGTGATTTTTATTAGTCTGCTCCTGACTTTTAACGAACGCCTGATTCTGCGTCATCATCTGAGCGAACATCTCCTCCAACCTGCTCAGACTACCCTCAGGAGCCTTTCCACTACCTTGACTCTCCTGAGTCGATCCTCCACTCGCAAACTGCCCACTCGAACCTGACCCGCTAAACTGCCCTGAACTACAACTCGTGTAAATACCGGGCCCTCTACTCTGATACTGACCAGATGGAAATCCAGGAGGATTTCCAGACGAACGATAACCACTCGCATTACCACTACCGCGCCAGCCGGAGTTGGAATTATTGAACGGATTCGTGGGACCCCTAGACTGACCGGCTATGTACTCCACCTGCTCAAGAGTAAGGGTAGGACAATCGATAGTATCATGACCTCCTCTACAAACCTCACACCTATCAACTTTCTTCTTTATCTCGCTCAACTCCTGCCTCATCTCCTGCCTCAAACTCTCGACTACAGCAGCTACCGATGGATCCAAGCTAACTTGGTTTACCCCTCGACCGGCCGAGGTGGTACGCACAGGAATGGAAGTCCTGCTGGTAGTGCTGTAGTCCATATCAGAGTGGGCAAAGCTCTCAAACAAGTCATTGCACTCAGCCACCGTCTTCTTTCCCATAAGCTGACCTCCTGCTGAAGTATCGAAGCGAGCTCTAATCTCAGGAGTAAGACCATTGTAGAATTTCTCGACTAACGCCCAATCGGATAGACCATGCTGAGAACAACGGGATATCAGGGTCTGAAAACGCTCCCAAGCTAAGTGATACGGCTCATCCGGCTCCATATGAAATGAGTGAATCTGGTCACGAAGGCGAGACGCCTTGGCTGGCGGAAAATACTTGGCTAAGAATGCATCGCGAAGACCTGCCCAAGTAGTGAAGTGCCAGCTGGTTGGGAATCAAACCAGACGGCTGCCCGTCCAGCGAGTGAGAACGGAAAAACCTGAAGATACCTAGCATCAAGATTGACACCCTCAATGAAGAAGGTGCTGTAGAGACGAGTGATGCGATTGATATGAGCGGGGGCATCCTCGTCGTCACGACCATGGAACTGGCAAGCATTTGTGATGGCGGTCATAATGTAGGATGGAATCTGCCAGGACCGATCGTTCGGGATGTCTGGAAGGGTGATGGGGGAATTCCCACCGGCGAAGCCGGTGGTCGCCTGATCGTAAACTGTCCTACGGGCCATTTGAGTTATGGGCGGTGGACTAGATGGACGGGTGGGTGGCAGAGAATTGTGGGGTGAAGACTTTGGTGTAAAATCGAATGCGGGGGTGAAATGTGAAGACGAAGTAGAGCTAGAAGCACTTACCTCGGACGCGGAAGACGAGAAGGATGACTTGAGTGTAAACGGAAGCGGCGGCGGTCCCTGCGAGCGCGTATGGGGCATCCACTGCAACAACCGAAAACAACCAAGTAAGAAGACTCTAACAAATGACTCAACTAACTATACAAGACACTAAATTACTTAGACACCTACGACTCAAACAAAATAAACAACTAGCACGTAATATGTCAAGTAAGTCCAAACAAAGTAATCAACGCAATCGCCAAGAGTCCCCGGCAACAGCGCCAAAAACTTGATGTGCTGAAAATGGGTTAATTAAAAACAACTAAAATTACCCTAATTCTAGACTCTCTAAGCTTTAAATTTATAAAACTAAGACTCGATCTAAACCCTAAACCACACAACCGGCAAGTGAACCGATCAATGTAGTAAAGCTAAAGAAAGTCCGAGTATCGAACCCACGAGACTCTACTGATTATGCTACGACTCTATCTAGACTAAGACTGACACGACATAACTAAATTGTTTATTAATTGGGGGGGGGGGTTTCTAAATATCCTAAAATTATAATTAAAAATCAACTAAATTAACTAAACGAACTAGACACGAACTCACACGAAGGCTGAACTCAAGGATGATGAAGGAACTACCTAGACAGGAATCCTGATTGCTTTTAGTTATGATTATAATTGGAAGTTGTCTGCTATGGAACCGGGATCTTAAAATTCTCACCTCTCGGGAAATCTAAGGACCCCTAACCCTTCTCAAGAGCACACGAAGATCCCCTAAAGGTTGTTAAATTACCGGTTATTAGACTCCTTAACAAGACATCTAAGGGGTTTATAAAAGTATCCTACAAGGCTCACTCCCTTACGAGACCTAAACCTAGGATAGGCTTGTCTTCTCAGCTAGACTTGCTAGACAACAGCCAAAA
This sequence comes from Helianthus annuus, assembly GCF_002127325.2. Lineage (NCBI taxonomy): Eukaryota > Viridiplantae > Streptophyta > Magnoliopsida > Asterales > Asteraceae > Helianthus > Helianthus annuus. The sequence goes on from NC_035439.2 coordinate 19,000,735, forward strand.
GGTTAACTTCCTAAGAAGGACCCACCTTGCGGTTTAATTACTTAGACCTAGCAATAATCTCGCACCTTACAGCTATTGACGATTAGTAGAGCACTTGATTTTATAAAAACACCAATTATTACTTCTAAGGTTTATCCGCCGATTTAACCCTAAAGATTCAAGATTTATTACGTGATATAGACAGTCACCAAAATCTAAAACCTAGCAAGATTCTATTACGTGATAAAGACCGTCACCAAGATTCATGCGAAGCAATAATCAATAATTAAACAACATCAAGCACGCAAACACATCTAACTGATAGAACAAACCGTTTACAATTTATAAACTGTCCATAGCATTCAAAAATCCAAGAATAATCAAAACATATGCAATCATTCAACCATGTCTAGGTAGTAACAAAAACTTAGCCGCTAAACATGTTCAAGAATACGATAATAAACTTGTTTAAATCTGAATTCATCATTACAAATCAAGAACAACCAATCCGAATGCTCCTGAGCTTCCCACGATGATTCTTCACGACCCGAACCTTCAAAACCTCTTAAATCAGTCTCCAAGATCGCCTCTCCAGTCCCAAGTTCGTTGATATCCGGCTGTTCACGTTTAATGATCAATATATACTCCAAAACCCTAGATTTCCATGCAAGTTACGACATTCTGCCGACATAGGGTCTCAAGCGGCCCGCGTAATCTAAACGAAGAATCTTACGTGGCCCACATCGTTGCTCAAAACCGGAACTCCAACCTTAAACTCTCGCGGCCCGTATGAACTTAAGCTGTCTTCTTACGCGGCCCGTATGAACTTAAGCACTTGATTTTGTTTTGATTTAAGTTGGCGCGGCCCGCGTCAATGTTTGTTGAATCCTACGCGGGGCGCCTAAACTCTCCAGAACCGGTTTTTTAACTTGTTTTCGCTTACGAGCTTCCGGTTTTCGTCCCGATACTCTCCTTTGTCATATTTTACTCGTTTTTCGCCCTTTTCAGCTCCAAGTACCTGAAAACACAAATAGACTAGAAGTATGTACAATCTATCTAAAACCGACACTAAAACGAATAATTAACGACTAAAACAGACGCGAATACCGATGTATTTTACAATACATCACACCCTCACCCCGTACCTGAGAGGACGGGTGTGAACTAATGACCCAGTCATGCCTAATGCTTTGATAGGGGCATTGGGGAAAGGGAAAAAATAATCCGGAGCCTTCTTATACGGTATCGAGTTATTATCAACATTACTTTTGGGATTGTTATTAAACTGGATTAATCACTTGGTAACCAAACGTTTTCATAAAACTGTGAACTCACCAGCGTTGTCTGATACACTTGTGTGTATGCTCGCAGGTTATAGGTATGTGTGGATGTGGAACTTGCTGTCTGGGATGCTGAAGTGGTCATGGGTCGAGATACATGGAAACGTGAAACAAGACTAGTTGGTTAAATGCATTTGGGTTTGATAAAACCTTGTATTAAGCTTCCGCTGAACACAACGTGTTGTAAATATTGTTTTGTAACACCTTATCTTAATAAATGAAAGCTTTATTTAAAATCTTGTATGAGTTCAATGTGATTGGTGGCTAGATCCTGGTACGTCACACGCCTCGCGGGGGATTCCGCATGTGGTATTTTAGGGGTGTGACAGCTACCACCACCGCCACCGGAATATTGGAGGCTCCGCGAATAAAAAAAGCTGATCTGACAAAAGAAAGTAGGCAATTTTCCAAAAAATGCACCAAGTAACAACAAATTTGCCACTTGAAATATTTTTTGACACCACCTTTTCTGCTTCCTAGTTTGCACCACATCAATTTCTGGATTAGATCTGTCGGTATCGATGGACAGTATACTAGGAGAAGCGAATTCAGAGGCCAATTTGAACAAAACAGAGTTCGAGGAGGAGGAGAAGGTGAAATACAAAGGAGTACGGAAGCGGAAGTCAGGAAAGTTCACGGCGGAGATCGGAGGCAAAACCTAACATCAACAACAGCACCGATCACCTGACATACTTGTCCGATAGCACCGGTGTCGGAAAACTGAACAAGACCAGATCTGTGGAAGTTGAAGATTATGTTTTAGAAGTTGAATTGAAGCTTAAAATAATTCAGATTCGTAGGAGGTTAGAGGAGGAAGATCTTGGGATGGCTCAGATTTGCAGATTTGCAGGGAGGGTAAAGATGGTGGTGGCTGGTTTGTTTAGAGAGAGAGAGAGAGAGAGAGAGAGAGAAAGAGAGAGAGAGTGTGAGAGAAATGTGTGTGAGAGAGAGGGAGAGAGAAGATAGGTATTATATTTGTTCTTATAAAATTTTAAAGGTTATTATTTTATTTATACTATAACAAATTAAGTAAAAGACTAAACCGCCCTTTAGTGAATAAACTTAACTGAAAAATTTAACATTGTTACAGTTAAAGGACGAAAACTGTATTGAGTTTTCCAAATAAAGGACTGTGACTGTAATTATTGCAGTTAAAGGGTATCCGTTACAACTCGATACAAACATAAAGGACAAAAAGTGTAATTTACCCTTATAGAAATAGTGTTTCACATGTGTATATTAATTAGGATGACCAGAATGATAAGTTTACAAGTTTAAATATTATTGCTAGTGATAAAAGTAATTTTGATTTTGAATTAAAATTAATAATTTCTATATTTAAGTGGACTTGAAATTGCATCAATATCTTCGTAAGTTAAAAAGAAAAATAATATGGATAGATGGTTTCAAAGTGGCGTATCATGAAACACGATGAACAGTTTTTAACTTTAGTATTATTCCATCTCTTTCTGGGAGACTATATACATTATAATATACACCACATTACCAAATATCCCGTCAACCAAATTATTTTCTATAAAACATGCTTCTATTAAACAAATCAAAATATACGTGTTTGACTAAAATTATTCATTTCCGTTTTTTTATTTTTTAATGTTTAGTGTTGACGGCCAAACTAACATAATTGTTGCCAAAAAAGGAATAAACAAATAACATAACTATAAACACCGACTTTTAAATAAAGAAGTAGATAGTTAACCGACCATCAACCCGAGTATAAAGCTAAGTTTTGTTCTACAAAAACACGATTATACTTTGTGTAATTGTTTTTATATAAAAAAAATATTTGCAAGTATACTAGAGGCCTAGAAATGTAATATAAAATGTTATATCACAAGTGTATGGACTATGGGAGATAGTCATTTGCCCTCTACGTTTGACCGTTAGCATGTTCTCTCGCATGAGAAACACATGCAAGTACATGATTGCCTTTCTTGTATCATTGAAGTATAATAAGAGAAAATAATAAACAAGAGTCAAGAGGAATGGAATAAGAATAGAAGGTCCCCTGCCCCTTCTGGCCTTCTCGGCCCTAGAATAATATTAGCAAATGATCATAGTAGAAGGAGGGTTGGATACTCTTTTTTTAAGGTTCACACAACGATTTAAATTCTTTGTTACTAATAAACTCTAATCATTACATCTTTGTTTTATGGAATACGTAATACGTATACATGTACAGTTGAATCGACAAGCTTAACTAAAGAACAAACTCTGATTTTAAACAGAGAATGCACTCTAAGATAGAAGCCTAGATACACATTATTGGACTGGATTCTTAGACTAGGGTTTATTAGTGTAAGTCCACGGGCTCGATTAGGTTTCTAGGGTTCCTTGTGATCTGTATATATTGTAATCAAACATATCAATGATATCAATCAAGTCTTTCATATTCTTACATGGTATCAGAGCCCGCGCTCTATACCTTTTCAGCCGCGCCACACAAAAGTAATAAATCCTAGTCTAAGAATGCAGTCCAATACACATAATACAGGGATTGCTTGCCCCTGATGTTCAATGGCCAAATGCTGGTACCCCTAAACCAGCCATAAAATGCCTAGTACAAATATTTAAAGTATACTAAATCTACTAAACTAACATCTACCACAAACCAACATTAATCAAAATACCAAACTATAAAAGTACCAAAATTAAGTCAACTAGTTGATTTTCCGTTCGCGTGTTGCGGCGGGACCCAAGGGCTGCAAAACGCGTGTCGGTAACGGCAAGCAGATACCGAATATTAAAACATAAATAAAAATGACGGGGTAAGGATAATCACTCCGTCCTAAAAAAGAGACTTTAAATAACCTAATATATAATAATAGGACCCACACGTCCTACACGTTGGAAATTCGGTTGTTTTCAGTTCAGTTATTACGGTGCGAACACGTTAAAAATATGGATGAGCTCGGTACGGTAACGGCATCAAAAGTACCTATCCGGAAAATCATTGAAATTAGGTACCGGCAACGAAAATGCTCCGTACAATACGGTATGGTATTTGAAGGTAAAAATCAATAAATACAGGTATGGTGCTAGATCGACGTCGAACCGAAAGTAACGATTCTGAAAACGTCAAAAGGCGGGTACCAAATTGGTACCGAAAATGATTTGGTATAGTGAATTTGGTACTGATACGATATCGGTTTAATTACAGGATTTTATACGATTTGCTCATCAATAATCTAAATATCCAAGTTAATTTTACATGCTACAATTCATTCATTACAGAAAAAGACAAAAAAAAGAATGCAAAATAAGTTGTGTATATAAATCTCCATTCAAACGAAATACAGTTTACTTACTGTGTGTATGAAAAGTAATCTAAACGGTGCAATTACTTGCATTGCTACATTGCTACAGGATTTGATGAGCTCGGTACCAACCGGTACCGAAAATACCGTTACCGAAATCCCCAAAAGTGGGTACCGGTACTGAATATACCTGGTACGGTACGGTACGGTTTGGCACCGGTCGGTACTGGTACGACACCGGTATTTAAGGGTAAAAATTGGTGAATACCGGTGCCGAACAGATACCGAAAATACACCCGATTTGATAAATTTGATACCAGTATTGATATCCGATACCATTTCCTCATCACTTAGTGATCTTAGTGTTCATGTAAGAATATGAAAGACTTGATTGATATTATTGATATGTTTGATTACAATATATAGAGATCACAAGGAACCCTAGAAACCTATTCGAGCCCGTGGGCTTACACTAATAAACCCTAGTCTAAGAATGCAGTCCAATACTCCCCCGCAGTCTGAGCGGTAGAAAATCGGACGCTTAGACTGGAAAAAAAACAAACAAAAAAATAAAAATAAATTAGTCTCAATCTTGGTTCTTGACTCGTAGGTCCAAATTTCTGCCAAAAAAAACCTGGTTTTGCCAAAAGAAATAACAATCCGTATTCTACTTCAAATTAAATCGGTGTACGGCTTCCACTGCTTTAGTTTCTTAGTTCCCGGAATAATAACACAAGACAAGCAAGATCCCAGTTGGCCATGGCAAGACGAACAAGGAAGAAAGGCTGTAGAAGACAACCGGCGACCATGGTCGAGCGTGGTGTGTCTAAGAGAGATGGTGAAGGCGGGTGACCGTGGTCAGGCGCAACTTCAAAAAGAAGTGAGATTCGTAGATCAAAGAAAGAGATCTGATCAAACCGTGGTTTGATAGGCTGAGATCGGTGGCGGCGCACCGTGGACCGGTGAACGAAAGAAAGAAAAGAAACAAATAGACATCTGGCGACCGTGGTTGTGCAGCAGTGTGTCGAACCGAACACCGATGACCGTAGTCAGGCGAGGACTTCGAAAAGAAGTCAGATTCATAGACCCAAGAAAGATAGAGGGCAGAGGCCGATGATCATGGTCTGGAAGCAACAACAGAGAGAATATAGATCCGTAGATCTAAGTGATCAAACCGTGGTCTAAGATTGATGGCCACGGTGACAATGAACGGCACGGCTGAGGACAGTAGTCCAGCATGTGATGCGGCAACACAGCTGGCGGCTAGTGGAACGTAGTCCTGCTAGAAAGAGTGGCTCAACTAAAGGCGGCGCCAGAGGACCGTAGTCCTACAAAAGAACGGCGCGGCGTAGCGGCTCAAAAATAACCGGCGGCAGCGCCATGGGACTATAGTCCTGTATGGGGCTCGTGACGGGATCAACGACCATAAAACCAATGCAGAAATTCTTGCTCGATAATAAAACCAATTATTATTTTTGTCTGGCTTGTTCGATAATGCTGAATCACAAAATGAAATTTAACACAAAAAAGTTGTGCATCAAAGTCATATGCAGTCCAATAGTTCATTCAGTTATAATATTAATATATATTCTTACTGTTCATTCAGTTCTAATATTAATATATAGGTAATATATAGGTAATTGGCAAACTACCAACATAAACCAAATTTACCAACATAAAACAAGCTAATTTTACCTGTGTAAATGATAGAGTTACCAACATAAAACAAGCTAATTTTACCTGTGTAAATGATAGAGGTGTTTGCTCCTACTTTTTTTTTTTGAAAGTTGAATTTCATAACAAAACGCACACTTGATCCCCAAGGCGAGGACCAAGACGAGCAAAAATTACATCAGATCACAATTACACCAATCTTCCCAAGTACAATTTGTATTCCTATTCCTATTGTCATACCACAAATAACCATACGTTTTAACGTCCGGAAAAACCTCACCAATCTTTGTTTCTTTGTTATTGAAGATACGATCATTACGAGCTTTCCAAATTCTCCAACATCCGATAATCATTAGGCCATGAACCATATTCTTTGTCACCGAATTGAGCCGCAAATTCTTGTACATACTCGTGAGGTCTTTTAAATCACACACGTAGAAAACTGGAAATCTACACCAATTAGCGATTGCTTGCCATAGAAAATTTGAAAACATACAACCTGTGAATAGGTGTTCTGCCGTTTCTTCTCTGTCTTGACAAAATATGCACATGTTATTTCCCACTTGAACATTCCTCTTAAGCAAAGCTTCTTTGGTTGGTAAACGCTCGAGCCGTGCCCTCCACATAAAGATATTGCACTTCTTCGGAAGCCATTGACACCAATCAAACATAGCCAATGTATTTGTAACTTCGGTGGATGATATCCATTTTTTGATATTCACCACTGTAAACTCAGAACCGGTACCGTGCCACGACCACGAATCTTTGTTAGAAGAAAGATTCACATTCGCAAGCAACAAAAAACAATCCATCAATTCCATAGTTACGTCTAAAGATGTCGGATCGTGTTTCCAACGCCACGCAAAACTACTAGCACCACCAACTTTCAACACACGATCCAACACCTTACAATGCTTTTCGGTCTCTAAACGATAAAGATTTGGGAACCGAACCTTTAGAGGTTTATCACAAATCCAAGGGTCCAACCAAAATCTTATCGTATCCCCCTTCCCAATCTCGGCTCTAACCAGAGAATTAAAATCGACCTCAGCAACTTTCAAGAGTCTACCCAGTTTAACTATATGGAACCACGCACCCTTAAGCCTTCCTTGACATGGATATAATTCCCAATTCCGAGCCTGCAGATGAACGAAGTCTATTACCTTCCTCCATAAAGCATTCCCTTCGCACCGGTAACGCCATAACCATTTCAACAGGAGACTATGATTAGAATTTTCTAACCGGTTAATTCCCAAACCCTCTTTATCTATTGGATCCGTCACTTTATCCCAACCCACCCAATGTAATTTTTTCACCACATCACTACCTTCCCACAAGAATTTTTTCATTAAAGCTTCTAGATCAATAATCACCTTTTTTGGAGCTTTGTATAAAGAGAAATAGTAACACGGTAAGCTTTCAAGAATCGACCTTATAAGTGTTAATCTACCACCTATAGAAAGAACATGAGATTTCCGTTTAGACAATCGCTTCTGAAACACCTCTTTAACCGGTTGCCAACTCGAAATTCGATTCATGTTGGCGCCCACTTTTATCCCCAAATACATGAACGGAGTACATCCCGCCTGATAACCGAAACCCTCTGCCACCCTATTAATGACCTCCGAATTTATCCCAAAGCCAAATAATGTCGACTTACTAATATTAATACGAAGACCCGAACAGAGAAAGAAAATTCTCAAAATTCGTTTCAAGTTATTAAAATTAAAAGCCAACCATTCACCCAAAATCATTGCGTCGTCTGCATAAAGAAAATGATTTACCTTAATGCCACCATTCGGCAGACGAATACCATTAAAAGCGCCAATATTAGTTGCTTTCCTGAATAGACTTGAAAAGGCCTCCATAACAATGACAAACAAAAAAGGTGATAACGGATCGCCTTGACGAATTCCTTTCTTCAATTGCATTCTTTTCGGCACGGGAAACATGTTTCAAAGAACTTTGATCGAATGTGATGTTCTCCCACTTATAAATCGCCACTTCGGGAGTGAACCAATCATTAAGCTCACCACCTAGGGTAAACGTGACATTTCTATCCAATTTTAGAAACCGCATGTGTGCGTTTTTTTTGTTTTTTTTTTCCTCCCCTCTTAATTTTCGGGGTGGGAAAACTGTAAATATAATTAAAAAATCTTAGTCACAATATATTTATAATAAACTAATAAATATAGTAAATAAATCTTACTATATAATAAAAGAAACCAATAAAAGGACACTTTTCATTATTCTAGACCATCTAATATTACTTAATTGTAGATAATTATTATTTAATTTAAATTATTAGCCTCAATTTCATACTTATCTTATATGAATTAAATAATAAATTAATATTAAATTTTATCCAACTTTAATATTAAATTTTATACTTTGAATTTGAAATGAAATCCTTTAAATTTCATAAGAGAAACAATTATTCAAAATTAAATCTTATAATACATAAATCACGGTTTCAAGAAACTTTTTAGATTTAAAGTTCAAAAATTATTGTCATACTTAGATAATTAGATTTTTCAATGGTATGACAAAATTTAAAATTAAAAATTGTTATCGTACTTACATAACTATATTTTTCTACACAATGCATCACAGGAAGATGTAGACCGCACTCAATTAAACACATTGAAGTTTAGTTAATCTAAATATTATTTTTCAAATTAAATTCAAATAAAAATTATAAAAGAATAATAATTTATGTTACGAATAAATAGCAAAAACGGGAAATAATAGTTTAAACATATGAATTTAATCTAATCTAAATATTATTTTGCAAATCCAAATAAAAATGTTAGAAAATAATTTTATGTTACGAATATATAGAAAAAAAACTGGAAATAATAGTTTAAACATATGAATTTAATCCAAACATAGATGATTTGTTAGCTTGATTCCTATTTACCATTCATACGAAGGAAAAAACATTTTTTTTTGTTTACATGTATTTAAATTATTTACATATTTGTTTTTTATCCAGGATAAATATCGAAAGAAAAAAAAAACATTTAAAAGGAAATATTTCACATTAATAGTAATGTCAGTTTTTTATTATCCACGATTTATTTTCATTAAAATATAAAACACACATGAATTAACAAACCTATAAAAATGGCTAATTCTTATGTAGGTGATGACCGTTATAATGAAATAACTCATTTATATGACATTGTAAATGGTATGATATATAACGTGTTTTGGAACTTTTTTGTGTCTAACACTCTAACCATTTTTATTATCTTTCAGTTTGTACTACCGACAATGCTTATAGAGACGACAATATTATAAATAAAATATTCAATGTTGTATGTAAGGAGATATTTAGAGATACATGAATTTTTTATATGTTTTGTGAATTCTAATATATTGTATAGATTTCTCACTTATTTATATTAATATGTTATCTTATTTAGTTATAGCTTTAAACTTTATATAAATATTATTTGTTATACCCGTGTGTCACACGGGAAACTAAACTAGTAAATTATATAAAGACTTATGAAACTCCTCATGATGGCCTAGCCCAAAATCCCGGGAGGTGGTGGATCTTCGCCACCATCGCCGCCATGGTCTTAACGTTACATGACATCCACAATGTCATACACCAACACTATCCACAGTGAAATCATTTCCATTTCCTGAAAAGTTATAAGATATAGAAAACAAAGATACAGTATGAAAAAAGTTTTCTATTACAACATGAAAATACATACAAAGTTTCCCATAATCATATACGAATAAAAATTACAACTCTTCTTTTAATCAACTCTCCCTTAGATACTTCAGTGTCTCTCTCTAACGGAAGGGTGTCGTAATCAGTCTCGTCATCAAATGCTTAAGTTCATCCACTAATGGCTTATGAAAAACGTCCTTTCCCTTCCCGGGTGATTTAGGGCCATGAATCAACAAGGACAACATGAATAAGGTCATATCACACATTGGATACCCGTGCCCAATTGTGAAGGTTATCAAATACTGTATACAAACCCCCATCATACTGGCAGCAATTGTAGAATACAAAGACTTAATCACTGTAATTATAACTGATAAACATTTAGAGTTTTGGAAAACATTTGAAATAATGGCTCACAAACTGTGAGAAAAAGAGAATGACTCACTTTGTAAAATTAGGTATTCTACGGGCTTCCTGGTAATATTTCTTGATTATTTTCTTGAGTTTCTATTAAGAACATACAATGCACGCGTTTAGTAAAATAACCCAAGTCACTTTTAGCCATACAACACGAGACAGAACCCTAACGGACTTAGTCAAGCAGAGCCTCGACATGCGTTGGTGGGTCCTAAATCAATCGGGTAGGGTAACTAATTAGTGATCGGGGGTTAAAATACTTACAACGGGGCAGAACTTCGTGATTTAGAGGGTATAATAGTTATAATTTCGTGCAAAATGTTATAGAGAGAAAGAGAATCGTGAGCAGGTTGAAAAGTGTCGAGACTGCTCAATTTATAGGATTCTCCGAACACTCTCGCGCCCCACGACCTGTCTTACCTCTCTCTCTCGCGCCCGTGAGGGCACCCTAGCTACGGCTAGGGTCGCCTAGTCACGAGCCAAGCCTCGACACGTGTTGTGCCACGTGGCACAAGGGGGTGTCCGGTTAGACAAGGCTGTCGCGCCCCGCGAGACACCTAGGTGAATCCTGTCGCGGCCCGCGAGAACCATAAAATCATTACTTTATTTAATTTTTAATAAAAATAATGTTATACGGGTTCGGTTACGTGTATACGGGGTATACTTAGAGCGTTTTCAAGGGTTGTTATATCCTCCCCACCTTGTTTTAAATCTTGTCCTCGAGATTCACTGAAATAGGTGTGGATACTTCCGTTGCATTTCTGACTCGAGTTCCCATGTGTATTCTGGTCCTCTCTTTGAATCCCATTTTACTTTGACCAGAATTAATCTCTTGTGTTTGAGATTCTTGATCTTTCTATCTTCAATCTGGATTGGTTTCTCTATAAAATTAAGCTTTTCGTTTACCTCTATGTCCTGAAGAGGTATCACCAATGATTCACCTGCTAAGCACTGCTTGAGGTTATATACATGAAATACATCATGTATTCCTGCCATCTCCTCTGGCAATTATAATTGGTAAGCTATTGGTCCTATTCTTTGATAATCTCAAAAGGTCCAACATACCTTGGGCTCAGCTTTCCACTTTTACCGAATCTGACAACTCCTTTCTATGGAAAAACTTTTAATAATACCTCATCTCCAATTTCAAATCCCAACGGTTTTCGCCTGTTGTCCGCATAACTCTTGTGACAATCTCGTGCTGCTTTCAGTCTTTCCTTGACTTGAATAATTTTTTCAGTTGTTTCTTGTACAATCTCAGGACCTGACAGTTGCTTTTCTCTGATCTTTACCCAACAAACTGGGGTTCGACATTTTCGTCCATAGAGTGCTTCAAATGGTGCAACATTGATGCTGGTATGATAACTGTTTTTGTAAGAAAATTCTATTAAAGGTAAGTGGTCGTCCCAATTTCCTCCAAAATCTATCACACAAGCTCTAAGCATATCTTCCATTGTCTGAATTGTTCTTTTACTTTGTCCGTCTGTTTGAGGATGATAAGTTATACTTAGATTTAATCTAGTTCCCGTTGCTTTTTGTAAACTTGTCCAAAAATGAGAAGTGAAACGGCTGTCTTTGTCAGACACAATAGATAAAGGTATACCATGTAATGAAACTATTTCATTTACATATAACTTGGCTAACTGTTCCATACTGAAAGTTTCCTTCATTGGTAAGAAATGTGCAGATTTAGTCAATCTGTCTACAATTACCCAGATTGTATCATTACCTTTTCGTCTCTTGGGTAATTTGGTAACAAAGTCCATTGTTATCAATTCCCTCTTCCAAATTGGCATCTCCAAGTGATGTAGTAACCCTGAAGGTTTCTGATATTCAGCTTTAATCTGGGAACAGGTTAAACATTTAGCAACATAATTTTCTATATCCTTTTTCATTCCTATCCACCAGAAATTCTTTCTTAAGTCTTGATACATCTTGTCACTACCGGGATGTATTGTATACTTAGACTTATGGGCTTCTTCTAGAATTTGATTTCGTAGGTTTCCTTGGATATGTATCCAGATACTTTTCTTATGGAATCGCCAAATTCCATTGGTTCCTTTCTCTAATTCCTTAATCATTCCTTTCAATCCTTCGGCATCAACCTTGATTGTTGTTTCCTGTATCTTTTTATTTTGCTCATTTAAATCTACCTGCAGGTTTAATCTAAGGGCACACACTCTTTTTGGCTTTTCATGATACTTAAAGAATCAGCTACTACATTAGCTTTTCCTGCATGATACTGGATATCACAATCATAATCACTAAGAATTTCCATCCAACGTCTTTGCCTCATGTTTAATTCCTTTTGTCCGAAGACATATCTTAAACTCTTATGGTCGGTAAATACAACGAACTTACTACTGTAAAGATAGTGTCTCCAAATCTTAAGGGCAAAAATTCTCGCTCCTAACTCTAGATCATGAGTTGTATAATTCTCTTCATGTTTCTTAAGCTGTCTAGAGGCATAAGCAATTACCTTTTGACATTGCATCAGCACAGATCCGTATCCTAACTTAGACGCATCACAATAGACTATGAAGTCTTCAGTTCCTTCTGGTAAAGCGAGTATTGGTGCATTGGTTAATTTTTGTTTCAAAATCCTAAACGTGTAACACCTTGAAAATTCATGTCCAATAATGTATCGACACGTGTCATGGGCTTTAAACGTGTAAAAGATTACTTTAGAGAGACTAAAGTTGACAAGCAAGGAATCTATGTGTTTAAAAGGGTTCAAAATGTCAACAATGGATAAATATACCTTTAAATAACCCTACATTACACCCTTAAACGAATGAATCATGGATCATACGAAGCTAATTGTGGAAGAAAGTGAGGAATTACAAACTACAGGGGTTAAATGTGTCAACATGTTTAAAGTATACCTCTGAGTGACCTTTTAGCAAACCCAAAGCTTTGTAACGATATTATGCTCACGAGAATAAGTTATAAAAATTTCACAAGGTTTCGATAAAGTATGAGAAAGTTATGGCAATATTCGTATACGAGGGGTTAAAAGCGTCAACGTTGAAATTTAAGGCCTTACGGGTGATCACAAAGTTAACCGAGGACTTAACAATGTTTGGTTATGTCATGGGGCCCTTAAAAGTCAAGTTAAGGGGGGTGAAAATGCAAGAAATGAAGTGAAAACCATGTTTAGAAGGTCCAGGGGGTGAAATGCAATTGTTTGAAACTTGTTTGACTGGTAAGCCACTTGCTGGCGTAGCGCCACCACCTCCCCTTCTACCGTCGCGCTACGCGACGGCCTGAGCTGGACAGATTCATGCACAGATGCGAGTTTCAGCAGGTTGCACCGCCTTAGAAGCCTTGTATTCAATTCTAGGGACTTGTTTGATGGTTTTTCAAGCATAGGGACACTTGTAAATGATCAAGGAACATCTATAGGCTTTGGTGGATTGATCTTGTGAGTTCTAAGGTCCTATATAAGAGCATGCTTGTTTCAACATTTTGACACCCACTTGAAAACTCTCACAACTTCAATTTTGAAGATTTCTGGAGCTCAAGACCTCTTCCTAGTGATCATTAGTCGTGCTTAGGACCTTGGTAAGTGTCGTTAACCTTCCTTAATTCAGTTTTGCTTAGTTAATTAGCCTAAAGTCAAACCGTCGTAATTAAGATTTGACTTCATCATTAATCTTAAATTTCCAGTCAAATTTCAAATTGAAAGTACCTATGAGTTGGTAATTATGTTGGCAATAAACCCTTAAAAGGGCACCCTCTGATTCCCACTCTAACTAGGTCAATTGTCGGGTCAAAGTTAATCCTAAAAATTCAACAGAAAGCTTATTTTCAAATTAATGCATAATTAGCAATGTAGAAGCTATGCAACCTGGTTTGTCATTAATATAACTTGGTAATTGATGTAAGAACATGTCTAAACATGTTCAACTCGACAATTTTCAGTTTAAGCTCGGTTCGGAACCGAAAGTCGCAAAAGTAGACTTTTGCTTTGACTTTCAGTTCTGACCCATTAAAGCATAGTTTAGTAATGTCTTAGAGCCTTATTAGGACCAGGTTTCATATAAGTATAACCCTCTATGATTATACAACTAGGTTCATTAGTTATCCGGTTCATATGCATATTTCCGTTAAATGCCTAAATGTTGACTATTATGCCCATATGACCTTAAAACATGAATTTTGAAAATGTAAAAGAGTAGAAACCTTAGTTACTGATTTATAAACTTATACCTAAAATTTGACATCAGTTTGAGGTCTAGATTAAGAATTATGCTCATTAGCGTAATTAGAAAGCTTTTTAGTAATTAAACGGTGTAACTAGCGTATAGCCTATCTAAACCCGATTTTTGATACCAAATTTCTAACCCACTGATATAAATTAATATTTTGGGATTTTTGGAGATTTTTATTTATTTTTAGGCTAAGCATAACATAGAGTTCTAAGCTTGATCCGGTAATTGTCGGTTTTGCCCTTTTAAGCCATAAAATGAGTTTTACCAATCCTTTTGATACCAAACCTTTTTCTACTGATCCAATATGATAAATAGAATATTTTAAGCCTTCTGGAATAATAAAAATATCAGCTTCTCTTGTAAAACCCGGAAATCGCTTAAAATCGCCTTTTTACGCGTTTTAAGCGTATAGTATGTATTAAAACCATTTTAGATATATAAGACTTGATACCTACTGATGTTTTAAGTAAATTTTTATACTATAGCAGTAAGCAAAAGTTTTAAACTCAGATTTCCAGATTTGACCTTTAAACCTTAGGTGAAATTACCAAAATGCCCTTTCGGTGCATATTATGGTTAGAAATGATAAATTTCACATATAGGTTATACCCTACTGATGTAACTTAGTAAATTAAATATTTTTACTGAATACATCAGACCCGAAACTCAAAATTATATTTAAACTCTTTTAATTGACCAAAATGTCCTTGCGGGGCCTAATTTGAGTTTAAATCCGTTTTGGGCATAATAGAAGATATCTTACTGATGTCACAACATATTTAAGGCATATTAACTTAGGAAACTTGTATATGACTCATTTGGTTACCCGTTATGCAGTTTCGCGTTCGGATCGGCTTATGTAACTAGTTTGCATAAAATAGCCGAGACGGGTCAAACCATATCATTTCATCTCAAAATCCGGAATGTGTTTAAGTTACCCATATTAAACAAGCATACAAGCTTGTCGGGTCAAAACAACATTCTAAATCGGTCTTTCCTTTATCATGCGTTTGAACCGTACCTTCCTTTTGATAACTAACCGGTCTAAGTCTAGGCTTAATTAAGACCCGTTAGGAATCTAATAGGTTATCAAAAACCTTCGTTCCAGATTTAGGAGCCCAGTAAAAGCTATCTGTACTTGCTGATTTGGTATACGGCTGGGATTGAATTTATATTTAGCTCAGGTAAATACTTTTAACTTATTTTCCCTATACGGGCTTGGGGTACGGTATATAAAAGTACTGCTTGGTCGGGCATTGAATCATTAGTCATAATAAGGTTAATGCATTGAGATGTCACGTTTAAATTGTTTTGTTTGCTTAAAACCTTTGGGGGGTTAATGACCATCTCCCGGATATCCTTGGCATCATTCATGAAATGGCCACGACCTAAGCACGTGGTGTAGGCGTACACCTGACAGTGCCTGTGTAAAAACTGGTAATCCACTTAGAGGAATCCACCTTGTGGGCATTATACCTGTGGTGTGTCTATTAATCTTTAACCCGGTATACAGGCCGGGCTACTGAACGTATAAGAAACATGTAATTCTTTTACAAGTATTATATACAAATAATTATCCCAAGTTATAAAAAGTTTTGTGCCATGCGCACTCAAATCAGTTTTTTAAACATTTTCAAAATGAGTCAGTTAAATTGTATTTACCAGTGTAAACTGACGTATTTTCCAAAAAAGCTAAGTGCAGGTACTAATCGGAATAGGCTGGCTACTCCTAGCATCAATAAAGAGTCTCGCAAGCTTAGATGCCTAAAGTCTGTTGAACAATGTTTCATTTTATTTTCGATCCGCCTGTGGATCCATTACAGTCCAGTTGTGATACTTTGATATTACTATTATTTGGTTGTAATGTGATTCATTTTTCTTTTGCTTCCGCTGTGCATTTAAATTTGTGTTGTTTGACTATGATGATATCAACTACGTCACGATACTCCCCACCGGGCCCACCGGTAATACGTGGAAATATCGAGGTGTGACAGAACGCTTCCTCTTTTTTTGGTCCCCATTCAAACTTAACTGATTTGCAAGTCAGTTTAGTTAATGGAATGGCTATTCTAGAGAAATCTTGAATAAAACGTATATAATATCCGACCAATCCAAGAAAACTTCTTACTTCTGTTGGTAACTCAGGGACTTTCCATTTGGTGATTGCCTCGATCTTTGTGGGATCCACATGAATTCCTTCATGATTAACCAAGTGTTCAAGGAATTGCACTTCTTGTAACCAAAATTCACATTTTGAGAATTTAGCATAAAGCTTTTCTTTTCTCAACAATGTCAGGAGTATATGCAAATGCTACGCATGTTCCTCCTTACTCTTAGAGTAAATTAGAATATTATAATTTATCCAGGTATGGTTTACCTATCATGTTCATCATGTCCATAAATGCGGCTAGGGCATTCATTAAACCAAATGACATGACTGTAAATTCATAATAACCGTACCTTGTTCTGAAAGCAGTTTTAGGAATGTCCTTTTACTGTATTTTCAATTGATGATATCCTGAGCATAAATCGATCTTGGAAAAGAATCGAGCTCCTTGAAGTTGATCAAACAGGCCATCGATTCTCGGTAGTGGATACCGATTTTTAGTCGTAACCATATTTAGTTCTCAGTAATCAATGCACATACGCATTGACCCATCTTTCTTCTTGACAAATAACGTCGGTGCTCCCCATGGTGATGAACTAGGCTGTATGAAACCTTTCTCTAGTAATTCGTCAAGCTGTTTCTTCAATCCTTGCATCTCCGTTGGCGCTAGTCGATAAGGTGCTTTGGCAATTGGTGCCATTCCTGGTATTAAGTGAATTCTAAATTCAACTTCTCGATATGGTATTAATCCAGGTAGGTCTTCTGGAAAAACATCTGAGAATTTAGATACTACGGGAATATCTTTTAATTCTTTTCCTTTGGTGTTAATGATTACTGAAATCATATACATCATTCCTCCTTTCCGTGCATAACTTGCAGCTCTCATCACTGAGATGAGTTTTGTTGTTCTCATTGGCTTATCTCCTTTAATCATGATCCTTTCGCCAGTTGGCGTACTTACTTGTAGAGACTTTTGATCACATAATATTGGAGCCTGATTGGCTACCAACTAATCCATTCCTAATACGATGTCGAATCCGGCTAGATCCATTGGTAAAAGATAAGTGGTAAAGTTATGGCTTAAAATTTCTATCCTTGCTCCCTGCAGGATTTCACTTATCTTGATAGAGTTTCCATTTGTCGTCTCCACTAGACAGTCTTGTTGAAGTTTAGTTAATGGTTGATTGAGAAGTTTGCAGAAAGAAGTATTGATAAAACTTTGGTTTGCACCAGAGTCAAATAATACTTTATCATAAACATCATTAACTAAAAACGTACCGGCAATCACATCTGGAATCCTCTTGGCTTCTTCGGCTGTCAGAACAAATGCTCTGGCATTCTTCTTAGGTCCTTCGGTTGCCTTTGCTTTGTTGTTTGTCGCTAGATCTAGTTTCGAAAAGTTCGGTTTGATGTGGCCAGCTTCTCCACAATTGTAGCATATTCGGGAACTAGCTTTCTTCCTACAATCTTCTACCTTATGTCCTTGGAACTTGCAGAAGTTGCAGGACACAGCACACTTTCCTGAGTGCTTCCTTTTACAAAACTTACAGCAGGGTGACGAGGAAGAACCTGGTCCTTTCCCGCGGTAGGAATTACCATAACGTAGTTCTTGGGTAATCTTTTGAGCTAGGTTCTTCTTTTGGTTTTCCTCTTGTGTACGTACCAATTCATCTGTCAGAGTGTTAGCAAGTTCCACTGCTTCTTCTATTGTTTGTGGTCTAGCTGCCTTGACTACATGTCTGATCTCACTGATTAATCCCCGGATGTAACGGGAGATTAATACCGGTTCTGGTGAGGCTAGTGTTGGTACTATCCTAGCATATTCAAAGAATATGGTAGTATATTCCCTGCAATCTACCCCAATCATTCTATGATTTAGGAACTTATTGGAAATCTTTCCTTTTCATGAGGAGGACATAACTTCCTTTCAACTATCTCCTTAAAGTTGGTCCATTCCATGTTATATACCCTGTCACTTCCTCTGGACTGAAGAATGGTATTCCACCACTTTAAGGCTGCATTCTTAAAGAGATTAGAAGCAAACATGATCTTATCTTCATCTGCACATTTACTTATTTTTAAAACTGCTTCTGTCTTTTCTATCCAGCGCAAGGCTGAAATGGCTCCTTCATTGCTTGAGAATTCTATTGGTTTACAAGATAAGAATTTCTTTATAAGAACAACCATATGAGATGGTTCTTCTTCTTTTTCGTATTGGAGCTTGAATAAGTAGTCTGTGATTTCCATTTACGCTGTGACTTGGCTCGTTGGGCGTACGTTTACTTTCGATTATAGAATTATTTTCTGCCTTTTTATTAATAGTATCAATACCCTATGGCATGACATATATGATTACTTGAGCTACTATGTGTTCGATAACACTTTTATCCACTTGGTTCCCGTTATTATTGTTATTCTGAATTTCCTGATTTACTTCGTTTGACATTTGAATTGTAAACATGATCAGGTATTAGTATCACAGAATAAATTAAACAACAACTCAAGCATATTTAACCAAAAACGTCGATCATTGCGACTTTACTCTTTTCATATATGCATCTATTACAAATTATGACTGAAATTTAAACATTAGTAACTATGCATCGATATATATATAATATTTTAGTGGTTATATATATATATATATATATATATATATATATATATATATATATAGGGGACCGCTAAAATGAAAACCACCTCCAGTTGTAAGAACCATGAGAACTACACCGTACGGGGAGAGTTGGACCAAATTTTTTTTCATAAACGTAGATGCGTGTATTATAAACACATCTGTAAAAAAAAATGTCATGTGTGTAGTTTTGAGCACCACAAGTTTGTGTTTACGGGTACCGTAAATTTTATTTAAAATTTACGGTACCCGTAAACACAACTTGTGGTGCTCAAAACTACACACACGACATTTTTTTTTGAATTTTTTTTACAAATGTGTTTATAATACACGCATCTACGTTTATGAAAAAAAATTTTGGTCCAACTCGCCTCGGATCAAAAAGTTCTCATGGTTCTTACAACTGGAGGTGGTTTTCATTTTAGCGGTCCCCTATATAGGGAGCCGCTAAAATAGGAATCATCCCCAGTTGTAAGAACCGCAAGAACCACTCTCAACCAATCAGAAAAAGAGGTATTTTGGTCACATACCCCAAATGTCAAATCTCCCCTCTTTCTTCATTTAAAGTCTCTGACTTTTAATATACCTTTCTCCCTCTCTTCTCTCATCTCTAATTAACATCCCTCTTCTCTCATATCTCAAATTCATTCTCATCTTCCTCTCTCATCTCTCTTTCTTGTTCAGTCGACACCATACAAATCCCCTGGTCTCTCTCTTCATCTCCTTGTTGAGAAACCCTAAGTCTCGAAAACCATCTCTCTGCAACTAAAAACTAAACCTATACACACATAAATTTCATCATCCTTCCTAAACACCCACATAACAACAACAGTCTCCTCTTCTCTCTCGATCTATACTTCAAAAACATAGGCAGACAAGCACCGCAGGCGGCAGATGAAGACGCGTCGCCACTCACGGCGGCGGCGGTGGTGAGTCGGAAGGACAGCACAGCCCCCTTTTTCTCGTTTTTCCTATGATGGATGAGGTTAGATGAAGGTGATGATGAATCGAGAGAGTTTGAGCAGAGAAGAAGAGAGCGGGAAGCGACGGAGCTGGCGACGACAGCGCCGTCGTGACGGCGGCAGTGGTGTTCTTGTTTACTACCAGCTTCCGGTAACACCCCCACCCGTTTCTCTTTATTTTATTTTATAATTTTAGATATAAAAAGAAATTGTTGTGCCGATTTAATTTATAATTTTTAGATATTAAAAGGAATTGCTGTATTGATATAATTTATAGTTTTATTTTTTGTATATTAAAAGGAATTGTTGTATTGATAATGTAGTTTTACTTATCACATTACTTAACTGGTGATCTTACTTATCTTGGTGGAGAGGTTGTTTGATTCTCTTCGGTTGATTGTTTGAGTTTTGGTAATGGCTATGTGGTGCCTGCTTTATGTTGGTTGATAGAAGTGGACTTCAAGAAATTGTGATTATTCTTGACTTGAATTTGATGTTGTTATTGGCCACGTTAATGATACCAATGTGTTATAATTGACAAGCTTAACCTATGCGATTAATTTATGATGCCCTAAGTGTTTAGACGTTGCTAGAAAATTGAGATATATGTGTTTTGAATGACTAAGAAAAATAAGAACAATCACTCATACACAGAGGTTTATGTGGTTTGCGCGTTGGTTATGCCCATAAAGAGAAAGATATAGAAGTAGATGAGAGATGAGAGAGTTGAAGGGGTTGATGTCGAATGTGGAAGGGGCGGCGGTGGGGTTAGGGAAAGGTGTTGTAACAATGTGATGGTAGTGGGTTTTGACGCTGACGGTGGGTGAAGGGGCGGTGATGGGGTTGGGGAAAGGTGCTGTAACAGTATCCGGTGGATGCCGCCGCCGCACAGCTAACACAAAACGTAAATTTTTTAACATAAAACGTAAAGTTTTTAACGTAAAAGTTAAAACCGTAAACTTTTTAACGTAAAATGTAAACTTTTTAACGTCAAACGTAAAGTTTTTAACATAAAACGTAAAAAGCTTAATGTAAAACGTTAAAACGTAAAAAGTTTAGTGTAAAACGTAAAACGTAAAAAGTTTAACGTAAAACGTAAAACATAAAAATTTTAACGTAAAAAGTTTTACGTAAAACGTAAAAAGTTAAAAAAATCTGTTAAAAAATCTGAATTTAAAAATTCTTTTAATAAAAAATTATGTTTAAAAAATAAAAACTAATATAATAATACAAAAAAGTTTAACGTAAAACCTAAACTTTTTAACGTAAAACGTAAACTTTTTCACGTAAAATATAAAACATAAACTTTTTCAAGTAAAACGTAAACGTAAACTTTTTAACGTAAAACGTAAACTTTTTTAACGTAAAACGTAAAACGTAAACTTCTATGTAAAATTTTTTTAACGTAAAACGTAAAACCTTTTCTACGTAAATTGTAAAGCGTAAAAAACCGTGTGATAAAACGGCGCCTAAACACGGGGAGTGAATACGCGGCATAAAAACGCCGCGAAAAAAACGGGACGTAAAAAACGGCGCGTTAAAACGGGACGTAAAAGCGGCGCGTTAAAAAAACGACGCTTGAAAAAGGCGAGCGTAAAAAATGGCGTGCAAAAACAACACGTTGAAAAACGATGCGTGAAAAAGCCGGGCGTAAAAACGGCGTGCAAAAACAGGCGCTCAAAAAAAATTGTTTTGTTAAAAAAAACTGAATTATAAAATGATTTTAATAAAAAATTCTGTTTAAAAACTAAAAACTAATATAATAATACAAAAAAGTAATAAAAAAATAATAAAGACAAAAAGACAAAAAAAAATAATTTTACTAAACTACCCATTTGGATTAAAATATTAAAGGCATAATAAGACAAAATGTATTTAATATAAATTTTAGTTACTTTTAATCTCTCATCCATCCATCTTGTTGATCTAGTGGCTAGAAAGTGCTTCTCTCGGTTCTTACAACTGGAGGTTGTTTTCATTTTAGCAATCCTATATATATATATATATCAACGTAACAAAATACATACACACACACACACATATATATATATTAGGCGACTTATTTCTAGTATTGCATCTCGTTCTCGTCGTACTTCCAGACGAGTCTTTCCCCGATTTGGCGAATTCAGTTTCCTTCCTCAACCAACTCTTCACCATACTAGCGAAGTTCTGCTACATTCTCATGGCTCACTGGTGGCATTGGGGCTGGTACGGGTTTAGGGTAAAGTGGTTCTGGTTCTTCATAGGGATATGGATTATTCAGTAATTCCTGAAATACCCGGTTGTCGGCCCACCACTGATCTAAAGGGTTCGGTGCCGGAATCCTAGGGATCTCATTTGGATCAAAGGATGGGATTAGAAGTTGGTTATCCTGGTTCTGTTCTAGATTCATGGGTTGGTCATGATATAAAGGAAGTAATTGTGGTTTTGGCATTGCTACTTGGTTGAGATCAAATTCTCCTTCTACATTTCCGTACATATGAAAGTCAGCTAGTTGCCTATCCAATTCTTCTTCCCATAAAGGTCTACTTCTGGAATTTGGGCATTTCTCTCTGTTCTATTCACTATTCTTTGTTGTTGAAATTTTCACATTCTTTTTCTCCTCTCTGATTTTGCTCTATTAAACCATCCTCTCTTTTTAGGGGGAAAAGGTTCTTTGGATTTGGCTTCGAAAAAAAAGATATCCTCAGAATCGGCGGTGTATCCGGGGGTTGGCTGGGATGTTCCTTCATCCATTGGTGAATGAGGTAGGTGACGATAAGCATCAGATTACCCTGATCACTCATGTTGTAGACTAAGAAAATTGTCAAAATATAAAATAACAATATACATATTTACACAGAATAACACACAAGTTATTTCCTAACATAATTGTTTAAAATTTAGGCATTTATAAGAACACCTAAATGGCTTAAACTAGTGGCTCTGATACCACCTTCTGTCGCAACCCCCGACCCTACCCCGGGAGAGGGAGCCACACACACGAGCTGGTGGTATCGGTGTTTATTAATTTGGCAGCGCAAATGAGAAATCAGGATCGTAGTTAGGAAATAAATTTCAGAGTTTTAAAACACCAAACTTTTATATTAAACAAATGGGATAAAACCCATGTTTCATTCATAATATCTTTATAGGGATAAACCCTAGTTGCTGAAAACATAAACTTTTTTATTTAGCTAACTTTATAGCCACTTTCTTTAAGCCTTCAGTGCTCCATAGTTGGCTTCTTATAGCTTCACATTAAGTTACCTGAAACGCGTTTTAAAAACATTTTATCAGCAAGAAATATTGGCGAGTACATTCTAGTTTATAAAAATAAACTTTTATAACTTTTACAGTATTAAAAGCGATTACAATGTTTATATCTACCCAATTACTCGTTCAGTACTTGTCACTCGACGGATCTGTGACTATGGTCATATCACACATTGGATACACGTGCCCAATTGTGAAGGTTATCAAATACTGTATACAAACCCCATAATACTAGCAGCAATTGTAGAATACAAAGACTTAATCACTGTAATTATAACTGATAAACATTTAGAGTTTTGGAAAACATTTGAAATAATAGCTCACAAACTGTGAGAAAAAGAGACTGACTCACTTTGTAAACTTAGGTATTCTACGGGCTTCCTGGTAATATTTCTTGATTATGTTCTCGAGTTTCTATTAAGAACATACAATGCACGCGTGTTAGTAAAATAACCCAAGTCACTTTTAGCCATACAACACGAGACAGAACCCCAACGGACTTAGTCAGGCAGAGCCTCGACATGCGTTGGTGGGTCCTAAATCAATCGGCTAGGGTAACGAATTAGTGATCGGGTTACAACGAGGCAGAGCTTCGTGTTTTAGAGGGTATAATAGCTATAATTTCGTGCAGAATGTTATAGAGAGAAAGAGAATCGTGAGCAGTTTGAAAAGTGTCGAGACTGCTTAATTTATAGGATTCTTCGGACACTCTCGCGCCCCGCGATCCGTCTTACCTCCCTCTCTTACGCCCCGCGCGGGCTCCCTAGCTACGACTAGGGTCGCCTGGTCACGAGCCTAGCCTCGACGCAAAAGGGGTGTCCAGAAAGACAAGGCCGTCGCGCCCCGCGAGACACCTAGGTGAATCCTGTCGCGACCCGCGAGAACCATAAAATCATTATTTTATTTGATTTTTAATAAATAATGTTATACGGGTTCGGTTACGTGTATACGAGGTATATTTAGAGCGTTTTTTAGGGTTGTTATAAGAAAACTTTTACAACTAGGATACAATTCTGATTGGACTTTCTTTAACAGATCTTCAAAATCATCAAAGATGCCGTAACTCTCTGTTTCGGAGTTCCCTTATTCGTGGTCGGTATCCTCTTCCATACAGTCATCCATTGTGTCTACAATAACACAACCATATCATTTGTTGGCGCAACATCATCTACAATTACAACTAAAGGAATTAAACTTTCACCATGATAGGTCCACCCCTTTTATGTCCAACAAATACATGCATATGATATTTCATTTTTATAAAGGTTATTAAGACAAAATTATGACATCTTTCACACACACATCTGACATAGCCTCTACTGACGACATGTTCTTTGCACATCTTTATAAAAGGGTTGAGTCCTTGTAAGTACTTAGGTGATCTACAGTTTGCATTGGTAAGCGTTTTTATCAACAAACATGATCTTGCAATTGAAACATAATCTAGGGGTAAACCCTATCGGAAACATAACTCGAACAATGGAATTCACAAGGGTTATGCTTCTAAAACCACTTTTAAATAATGTATTCACAACCGAAGTGAATGATTGAAAAACTATCCACCAAAACAGGAACAAAAAAAAAATCAGAAGACGACAGATAGAGTATTCACAAGGGTAGGCTGCTAAACCCACCTTTTAAATACTTTATCTCATATATAAGTCTGTATTATATGATTGTTTGTTTAAGAAAGATTCGACACTGTAATATTTGCAAAATTTCAACCATTGTACACTTTCTGTCATTTTCGTATTTAATAAAATTTCATATTTTATTTACGAAATACGTAATCGTACAATCGAGCGAAACGATATTCACGACATTTTCGAAAGAAAATTCAAGTTACATATGCCTTTATACCCTTCATATAGCTTAAATTACAAGTTAGTAGGGTTAAAAATGGCAAACAAGTGAAAATACAAGTCCGGGGGCCAAATGTCACACCCCTAATTTCCAACACTGTCCCGGTGGGGAGTATCATGACATAGTTGATATCATCATAGTCAATATACACATAATAGCACAGCGGGAGTCTTGGAATAAAATTACTATTACAAACCGAAATGTTCAAAGTTCAAATAATTATACAGACGGCTCGTAATAAAAGATACACAGGCGGATCATAAAATGTACAAAAGATGTTCAACAGACTTTAGGCATTCTAAGGATTTGCAAGATCCTCTTATCAATACCAAGCAGCTTCCAGCCTATTACGTGTTGTACCTGTAACTTAGTCTTTTAAAAATACGCCAGTTTACACTGGTAAATACAATTAACTGACATATTTTGAAAATATTTCCTAAATTGATTTAGGTGCACAAGGCACATAAAAATCTTTTATAACTTGGGACAATTAAAAACTTTAATCTTGTATACAGTTTTACATGTTTGTCAATACATATGGGGCCTAGTATAGAAACCGAGACATGATTAACCGACACACCACTTATAACCCACAAAGGAGTTATCCCCAACTTGTGGGTAAAAACATATTAGCATTCGCATATGTCGGGTGTATGCCTACACCCCGTGCTTTGGCTGTGGCCATTAGTAACTTAAATGAGCCGAGGATATCCAGGACACGGTCGCGTTAACCCCCAATGTTTAAGATATCAAACAAAACAGATTAAAACGGGCTATGCGGATTTTGTTGCCACAATCCGGCATATGATCCCATACCCGACCAAGCGGTAATAATTTACCGTATCCCAAGCCCGTTTAGGGAAAATAAGTTAAAAGTATTTACCTGAGCTAAAACTCGATTCAAGTGCAAGATTTAAATAACTCATTCGTAAAATCAATAGGTAAGTGTAGGTAGCATTTACTGAAAGGCTCTAGTCTGGAATGATGGTAATAATAACCAATCAGAATGCTAACGAGTCCTGTTTAAGTCATAGACTTAGACCGGCTAGCTTAAAGTGTAAATAACGGTAAGATACGCTAGATTAAGCGATGACAGGAATAGAACGTAGTTTAAACCCAACAAGTTTGAAGACTTGTATAATATGGGTAAACTAATTACATTCTAGAATTTGAGATTAAAATGAATAGGTTAAACCCGTTTCGGTAAACTTATGTAAACTAGATACATAAATCGAACCGTACGCGTATAAGCATTAACGGGTAATCGGATGAGTCATGTAAAAGTTCCATATGTCATTATACTTTAAACAAGTTGTAATATCAGTAGGATATCAACTTGTATGCCCGTTAAGGTTTTAAAATCAAATTAAGCCTCATAAGGGCGTTTTTGTCATTTAGCGACTTATAAAAGGAGCTTGCATGTAAACTAATGTTATGATCATAAACATTCTGAAAAATAGTTAATTTTATGGTATAATATCAGTAGGATATCAAATATATGTGTGGTTTATGTTTTAAGACCAAACTATGCACCGAAGGGGCATTTTGGTCATTTCACACATAGTTTGAAAGCTTATTTGGGATTCTGAGTATATAACATTTACCTACCGTAAAAATTTTCTAAATAAGTTATAAAATCAATAGGTAACAAGTCTTGGTTGGGTAAATATGGTTTAAAACCACACTATGCGCCGAAACGGCGTTAAAGTCGTTAAATGATGATATTTGCGATGATTTATGAAAACTGGTGCTATGACCAGGTTTATATAATCAAAATATGTTATTTATTATAACATATCAGTAGGTAAAAGGTTTTGCATGAATATTATGTTTAAAAACCATTTAAGTGCCATAAGGGCATTATCGTCATTTAAGAGGATAATACAAGAACTTGAAGTTAAACTCGGAACATAAACGTACTTAACATCCCAAATAATCCTACTAATGATATTACATCAGTGGGTAAAGAGTTTTGCAAAGAAATTATGTTTAAAACCATTTTAGATGCCGAAAGGGCATTTTGGTCCTTTTAAGAACATAAGTTACGATGATATATGAAAACTCAGTTCATGACCAGAATATTAACATCAAAATGCAACTCATTTGTAAGTTTATTTATGTTTAAAACCTTATTTTTAACAAAAAGGGCAATATGGTTAAAGTATAACATATTAACGGAACTTGCAACAAAAACTCATATTACTATATGACCATGTAATATAACATCAGAGGATTATACTACATAATAATATGGTCATAATGGAACCTTAAAATAGTAAGAAACTAATCTAATTCGGGTCAGAATCGAAAGTCAAAGCAGAAGTTAAACTTCGCGACTTTCGGTTGCGAATCGACCCTAAACTTGGAATTGACAGGCTGAACATGTTTATACATGTTCTAATAATTATTACCAAGTTATTAAAGTGTTAAAACATATTTTATAACACCTACATTATCAAATTATGATTATTTTCAAAACGACCCGTTTGATTTTTAATATTAATAACTTTGACCCGTCAATTGACCAAGCAAACGTGATTTTCAGGAGGTGCCCTTTTGAGGGATTAACACCTACCTAATTACGATCACGTAGCCATGTTCGCCTCAAACAATGGCTGGACCATTAAGGTCTAAACCGAAAGTCAAAGCTTTTATCGAAAAAGCCTGACTTTTGGCTTTTAAAAGCCTATAAAAGGAAAAGTAGGAGTTAGGGATACTTATAAAAGGTCCTAGCTCGAAAATAGGACTGGGGGGGAGTCTCCCTTCAGCTGGGAATCTCCAAAAGAGTAAGAAGAAGTGAATTGTGAAGGTGCAAGGGTAAATGGCAACCCAAGGCACCTATTTATACTTGAAGCTGAGTTTCTTGGATCAAGCCAGGTGTTTTGAGAGGTTATAAGATCACTCCAGGTGTCCAGGGATGTGTCTAATACCATAATTGAGCTCATGGTTTCGAATTATGTGAGTATTGGTGGTTTGTGTGGTGATCAAGTAAGAACAAGACAACTGTACAAAACATTCTGCGCATATGTGGATGTCGCGCCCCGCGCCCCGCGACCGAGACGACCCGGGGTGGTCGCGCCCCGTAAGGGCTTCAGCCAAACAATTTTAAAGTTTGGCAGTTTTAACCCCTTGCCTCCAAAACTCAAATAACTTTCATTTTTAACACATTTATCCCCTCTAAGCCAGTATTAGGCACCCCGGGAGTATGACCGACCATTATTAGGCTCCAGGTTCATTTAAAGGTCACTCAGAGTTATAAATTAACATGTTGACGCTTTTAACCCTTCAATTCACAACTTCTTGAATTTATAGCACAAACGGTTTCGCTCGTCCAAAATGTGGCTCGTTAAGAAAATACGAACACCGTATAAGGTCATTCAAAGGCATAGTTTTAGCATGTTAACACTTTTAGTCCCTCCACATTCATCTTTTCATTGCTTGGCAAAAATAGTCTCTCATAGTCAACGTTTGACATAATTAGGATTAGGGATACATGTCAACACATTATTGGACATTATTTTACGAGGTGTTACACTAAATCTGCCAAAAAGTGAAACTTATTTATCAGAATGCCTTATGGACCGTAAGACCTAAAGC
Source organism: Helianthus annuus (assembly GCF_002127325.2). Taxonomy (NCBI): domain Eukaryota; kingdom Viridiplantae; phylum Streptophyta; class Magnoliopsida; order Asterales; family Asteraceae; genus Helianthus; species Helianthus annuus. The sequence continues at coordinate 19,029,741 of NC_035439.2, forward strand.
CATACGGTCCGTAAGGGACCCCCAAATGCAAATTTTTGCTTGATCACTAAGTTCTGCCATCTATATCCATCTTCTGCCACCTAGCACCGAATTTGTCACCATTTCTCTGGTTCAAACAAATCATTAGACATGTGTTAAGATCTGAGATCATGGCCAACACTTGACATGATCTTGTTAACATTTTACAATTATAAATAGAGGTGCATTCACCTCATTTCAACTTGCACCTTCACTCTTTCTCTCTAATCTTCAATTAGAGCTTGCTTCTGATCATAAAGAGACCGCCTACTAAAGTTATAATCTTCCTAGAATACAAGTAAGTGTTCTGCTTAGTCTCTTTTTCATTATTTTGGCTAGTTATGAGCCAAAAGTGAAGCAAATTGACTTTTGTTTTGACTTGCGATTCTGACCATTTTGGTCAAGTCAAAGTTCAAATTGAACTTTGCAACGTGATCATAATAATTAAGGTGTTAATCATTTGCGATTACACCCTCTGATCATCACGTTTAGTAGGCGAAATGACGAGTCAAACTTTTACGAAATAAAAGTAAAAAATGCATAAAAATGCATTTTTACGACGGATGAGTTTTTGATTACTAAAACTTAATGTTATGACACCAAATCAGTTTTATAACATTATTAGACAAGTTCTAACATGTCTAACTGATGTGTGCAAAATGTAACATATAATTACATCAAATGAGGCATAAAACTAACCATTTTTTACTACTAATGTTGGAAAAAGTGTGATTTTATCTTCCTTTTGAATTTACAGGATCAAATGAGATTAAACGAACAAAATGAACAAATATATAGCCAAAACCAACATAAATACAAAGAAAAGGAAGAAACGTGACATGACTGACCCCTCAGCAGCATCTCCCAAAGCAAAAACAAGAAGGCATAAGCTGACCATGGGGCGTGCCCAGCTCACCACTGGGCGTGGTCAGCTCACCACGGGGCATGGTCAACCCTGACAAGAAGACAAAACATGTAGAAGCTTCTACGCCCACCACGGGGCCGTGCCCAGCTCACCACGAGGCGTGGTCAACGCAAAGATATGCAGAATCTTGATGGTACAGATACGGTACTGACCACGGGGCCGTGCCCAGCTCACCACGGGGCGTGTTGGGCCCTCTACTGACACTTGCAATTAATGGAGGAAGAGAAAATGCTGACCATGGGGCCGTGCCCAGCGTTCGGTTTGGTTTTAGGTTTCAACCGAATACTTCAAAACTAAATCATAAACCGCGTTCGCGTTCGGTTTGGTTTTAGGTTTCAACCGAATACAACGGATTCATATTATTGGGTTTATTCGACTAAATATAAAGTAAGGGTTACATTGGTTATTCGGTTTATTGGGCTACACATAAACTGAATTTCATTATATTTGGTTCTGGTATAATCGTTTTTTGTTTGATATTTAATTTTAATCATTTCCGGTTCCGTAGCAATGACCTATGAATGTTTAAACACATTTTAGGTTGATACATAACTTCATGTTACAAGTTGTTTATGCACGGATAGTCCCTATGGTTTGGTGAAATTTCACCTTTAGTCCCCAACTTTTCAGAATTACACTCTTAGTCCCTGTGGTTTGACAAGTTGTTACTCGGATAGTCCCTAAAGCGGATGAAGGTTACTCGGATAGTCCCTGTGGTTGACAAGTTGTTACTCGGATAGTCCTTGTCATTTCACACCCACTTAATCAGAAAAACTAACCTCCATCCGCTTTGGGGACTATCCGAGTAACAACTTGTCAAACCACAGGGACTAAGAGTGTAATTTTGAAAAGTTTGGGACTAAAGGTGAAATTTCACCAAACTACAGGGACTATCCGTGCATTTTACTCTTGTTTAAAAAAAATTGTCATAATTTTGTTCAAGTTTAACATGTGAAGAGACTTTAATTTTAAAAAAAAATGTTAAGAGAATTTTGTAAGACAAAACTTAAAGTATGTAATTTTTTATGTATAAAAATTTGTTGAGATATTCAAATCCATTCATTTATAAAAAAAATGATAATTAAAGCATATATTCTCTTTAATTATAAATAATATCACAAAACGACCACGTAGTCTTCATCTTCTCCGATTCCGATATCACCAGCCCCACTATCCCTATCATCCTTTCCTCTCCCCTCCAACAACACAACTTCAATATCTATTCCATTCTCTCCACTCTTCACACAATCTATGAAGGAAACGATGAACTACCTCTTCGGCTCCGTCGGTCCAACCGGCTACGGTTCCAAATCCACCGCCGAACAAGTCACTCATAACTTCCAAACCGGTTCCTCCTTCACCGCCATCGTCACCGGTAACAACAATCATCATCATCATCATCATTATCAAAAGAACTATAATCATGTCATTATTGACGCACATGCACACTCATCATTATCAAATTATTATTAGAGTTAACTCTCATTTTCGTGGTTTGTCCAATTATGACACTCTAGACCAAATTTCAATTTTATCCTGACATTCTTGAAACATGCCTTCGGTCCAAAACCTAAGGTTGAATCTAATAATTGGACAAACCACAGGAACAGAACTGGCAGTTTACTCATGTTTTTCTGGACGGGACTGACATGTTTAAAGCATGTTAGGGACCGAAATGGTACAAAGTTGAAATTTTGCCTGAACTGGCGTAACTGGACAAACTACGGGGACGAAAATGGTAGTTAACTCTTATTATTATTATTATATGATTCAGTGATTCTGTTCTTTCTATCAGGTGCAACGTCTGGGATCGGAGCTGAGACGGCTCGGGTCCTTGCAAAGCGGGGTGTTCGTATTGTCATGCCTGCAAGGAACTTAAAAGCGGCTGAGGAGATGAAGGCGAATATTTTATCTGAGTTTCCTGATTCGGATATTATTGTTCTAATGCTTGATCTTAGCTCAATTTGTTCCATTAGGAGTTTTGTTGCGGAATTTCAAGCTCTTAATTTGCCTCTTAACCTTTTAATGTACGTAATCTGATTATCGTTCTCTATGGATACAATAGTGACATCATGATCTCTCATTTGTATATTGTTTTTGCAGAAATAATGCCGGAAAGTACTCTCACAGTCACCGGATATCTGAAGATGGGATAGAGATGACGTTTGCGACTAATTATTTAGGTAAGTGTTCTTGAGAGATTAATGGCGAAAATGTGGTTAATTGATACATGATGTGTATTGGTTTGGTTAATTAGGTCATTTTTTGTTGACGAAACTGCTGATGGAGAAAATGATCGAGACGGCCAAAATAACCGGTGTACAAGGTCGTATAGTGAACGTGTCGTCTGGCATCCATACCTGGTTTTCTGGCGACTTGCTTCGTTCCGTTGCTCAAATTACTAGAGATAAGAGGTAGGTTAAATAAAAGAAAAATTACGAAGACAGTCAAAGTTGACAAAAAGTTTTAAAAAGAACACATTGATTATTTGTCGTCCCAAAAAAAAAGCGCAGGCTAAGTTTTGGCAGGCATTTAAAAGCATAGACTTAGCCGGCGCTTTCCTGGCCTAAGTATAGGCTAAAAATCTAGTCGTGTTAAGCCAACGGAGCTGATGTGATGATTTCTTATTAAAGGAAATGCTAAACGACTATTTTGGTAAAAGATAAATTTTCAAGTCTATTTTGAAAAAAAAAAATTTGGTCAATTTTGACAATTTGGTGAAGTTTCCTAAAAAATCAATTCTACGAAAATCGAGATGAAGAACATATCTAATGGAGTAATGGAAGCCTTGATTTTGTCTATTTTTAGTTGGTTGCAAATATCAAAATTTCTCGAATATTCTTGGCTAATTCTGCGCTTTAATTGTAGATAATCCTCGATTTTATTAAAACCATTAATAGTATTTACTATAAAAATAAAAATTAATAATGGTTTTGATGCATATTTGTGTTGTGTATATATGCAGTGAGTATGATGCAACACGTGCATATGCAATCTCGAAGCTCGCTAACGTTTTGCATACCAAGGAACTTGCTCGGAGACTCGAGGTACTATTAGATATATGATGATCCTGATTTTATATATTTCTAGTTGATGAATAATAATATATTTTATTAAGAAATGACAAAACTTGTTTCCTCTTCACTGGATATACACACTGACAAGATTAAATCTCACTGTTCCCATGTTTCAGTTTGTACTTCATTTTGTTCATAAAAGTCAGTACCTAAACATTTTTGTAATAAAGTTATAAGATAGCCAGATAAAACTATTCAAACTTTTTAACTTATATATATAATGTCAAGAGGCAATGACCTATTTTTATAAATGATAAGACCTTATCGAATAGAAGAAGCTCTAAAACCGGCTCCAAAAACGTACCCTCTATCAGGTTGCACCCCTTGAAAAAAATTTAGTGTATTTTACAGGGTAAAATCCCGATTGCACCCTTTGAAATTTTGGTTAAACCTCTCGTTCGCGCCTCCAGAAAATATTTCTTGGGTCCGCCACTACGCTCTATCTCCTCCTTCACTCACAAAACTAGTATTTGTTGATGCATGCCATGTCATTTACAAGATTTATGTTTGTAAGTTTATGTAGGTATTGATAAACATAACCGAGTATTATTTTTGTAGCAAATGGATGCGAATGTGATCGTAAACTGTGTGCATCCTGGGATTGTGAGAACGCGATTAACCAGAGATCATGAAGGCTTCTTGACAAGTAATTTCGAGCTAACATGACCTTACATTTGAAAGTTGAATATTTCTAAAAAGATTATGTTTAAAGTTAACTAACTATTTGCAGTGTACATGCAGACCTCATATTTTTTCTTGCTTCAAAGCTGTTAAAAACAATTCCTCAGGTAATGTAAAGTTATATATCTCTTTCTCTCACACACATTCCCAATGTAGTTTTTTAGGTAATAACTATGAAAATGAGCATATTAAACTTTTTACTCAAAAATAGTAATTTGTTCAACTATTTAATTGTTGATGTAATACAAAGATTATCTGACAAATATAAGTCAATCTAGAAAGTAGAAACACCATGAGGACTTATATATCGTAATGATGCGTTTATTACCTTAAAAACTGAAAATAATGTGGTGGAGGACACAATTAGATGTTTTTATGATGACACGTCAGCCTAAACCGAAAATGACGTGTCGTCTCTACAAACTCTTCTATAGCAACGACACCTATAGGGGCGACTTTTGTGGCCTATAGGGACGAGGCTGTAGAGACAAATTTTATAGAGACGATATGTCGTCTCTATATGTGAAAAAGACCTATAGAGACAACATGTCCTCCCTATAAGCTGAAAAAATATTGTCCCTATAAGGCGTTTTTCTTGTAGTGAACGTGTTAAAACTGTGAGATTTGACACTTCCTTTTTTTTTAAAACAGGCGGCTGCGACGACATGTTATGTTGCAACTCATCCAAGTCTGACAAATGTGAATGGAAAATACTTTGTCGATTGCAACATAGCTTCACCATCGAAACTAGGTTGCAATCCGGATGAAGCTGCTCGGTTATGGTCGTTTTCTGAAGTCATGGTTTCTACTGAACCCAAAACACATGTTGACCATTTCCATGGATTAGAATAATCAAACACATAGACACAACATGGTATACCATTAATTAATTAAGATTAAAAAGGAATCCATATACTTACTCAGTGAATTATACATATTATATCAAATTAAAAATGATGTAGATACTCAAGGAACATGTTAAGTTTACAACATAAAAGAAGATCTGGCAGCTTAATATATATACATATACCTAATTAAACAGTTTGTCATGTGAAGATAGTTGATTGTGGAACATACATTAATTATTGAAAGGTCCTTTAAATTGGTTGTGACTATTTGATTTTCTATTAAAGTTTCTCTATTATAGTGTTATATATCATTTATCCATCACATTGTTCTTTATTTACATGTTTTAGTAAAAATGCTTTGATGACGCTATATGTTATATCTTACTAATTAACTTTTATGTGTAATACATGTTGAGTGTGATAGTTTTAGGGGAGACATATGTAATCCCCGCCACGGTAGTGGGATCCAAAGGCCGTAATGCCTCGATCCCAATGCGGCAATACATGCACCTAAGGGAGCCGCCGCTTGTAACGAATCTAAAAACAAGGTCTCTTTAGATCAACTGTTGACGTAGCTGATCAAATGGAGCGAGTATACTACATAAATACCACTTTCTTTTCGCAAGAGTGTGTTTGTATTGTCTTGTTCGTATGAGCGTTCAGCTAGCACAATTGCATACCCACATTATATGCACAAAATAGTAATCATGTCTTTAGGATCCTTGTATCTTTTGTACGTAGTCCATGGATGACTTGGTAGGTAGATTTTTCTGACCTTGTTTGTGTTTGAATTTACATAATAGGGTCTTAGTTTTCATATAAAGAAGCCATATACACTATCTAATATTTAAAACATGTCTAATAATTATAATGTCTTAATGAACTAAACAAATATACAAGATTCCAGTTCGGAAACATTGAATTAAAAAAACAAAAACAAAAGAAAAAAACAAAAACAAAAGAAAAAGAAAAAACAAATCATTTCATATAATTCATATTATACAAATTAAATTAAAACGAACTCGCTTTACGTCTTCCTCGTTTGATACCGAGTCTAATTTACAAAAACCGTCTCAACTTACATCGCAATGATACATAATCGTGTATCATTTAATTAGTAAGGTTTGCTCGCAAACTAAAGAAAGCTTGTCAATTCGCTAATCAACGACATGGTAGCCAAGATGTTTAGATTTTATGAAACAAAAAAGATAGAGACATGTAAGGCAGGGACTAAGTCACTAAACAATGCGTCGGGTGTCTATTTTCATGGTTCAGAGATTAGTTCATTGTTGTGGTGATCATATCATCCACATATGGTTTGATGCTTAAGTGAGAGATGTCACCCCCAAAAAAAAGTTGGGTCCATGGATCTAGAAAGGCATGTTATCACAAGCAAAGGTCCCCAACTAACAAGTTGATGGACAAATGATACATCTCAATCTTTCACAAACTATTTTGATACTTTTTTGATGGAAAGAAACAAAATGTTTAGGCTTATATTTTGATATTTTGTTTGTGAATAAATACAAAATGTTTTATATACTTGAGATTTTTACTTAAATCTTATAAAAAGACACATTTTTATATTTTACAATATCAAGATGGAGATTACAATGTTTATATCTAACTCATTGTCCAATTGTGAAGGTTATCAAGTAATGTATACAAAACCCTATAATACTGGCAGTAATTTGTAGAATACAAAGACTTGATCACTGTAAATATAACTGAAAACATTTAAAGTTTTGCAAAGCAGTTTTATGAAAAGAAGAATAACTCACTTTGTAAACTTAAGTTTTACTATATGCTTCCTGATAATATTTTCTGGTGATTTTCCTGAGTTCTTATTAAAAATATATAATGCACGCGTGTTAGTATAATAACCCAATTCAAATTTATCAATATGTCACGAGAGCAGAACCCCAACATAGTTTACAAAGCATAGCCTTTATCAGGCAGCGCTTTGGCATCCGTTGTTCGGTTCAAGATCGATCGGACAGGGTATCGAATCAGTGATCAGGGGTTAAAACACTTACAGCGGGTTAGAGCTTTGTGAAATTAGGGTATTATTTTCGTGCTTTATGTTTGAGAGAAAAAAAAAAGAATTGAACGATTTGAAACTGCAGACTGAAGGCTCTATTTGTCACACCCCCAAAATCCACCCGTGGAGTACCACCGCTTGGGAGCGTGACATGACCAGGATCAAGCCACCAATCATATTGAACATGTAGTTAAGTAGTAATAGTTATTCATCAATACGAAAGGTGTTTATCAAAACCAACATAGTTAAGTATAGCGGAAGCATTAATGTAAAAACCCAACATAAGTATTAATGTATGAAATGACATAAGTGTTTAATAAGTAATCACGATCCATTTGCCCACAACGACCTGCTCCTCCTTGTGCAAGCTCCATTAGTACCTAAGGTCCTGCAAGGCATGCAGCAGAGAGTCAACAACTAGTTGAGCGAGTTCACAGTAAGTAATTGCGTAATAGTAAGTTTATGAGTATCAGGTGGCTCTACTGGGCCGTTATAGGTTTCTATTGGTGGGGGCTTCCCATGTTATTTATCCACTAGACTATGCGTTACCTTAAGTGTTCTACATATCCCGAGAACAGTAATACGTACAAATTTACGTAGGATTTACGTAAGTATCCTTCACAACAGAGGATAGGGGTACGCGGGGGTTTACGTAGGTTTTACGTAAGTGCCTGACACAACCGAGGCAGTAGTGAGTATCCGTTCACGTAGGTTTTACGTGAGTATCCTTCGCAGCCTGAGGAAAGGGAGTAACTTAGGTATACGTAGGTTTTACGTATGTGTCCTGCACAACCGAGGACGATGGTATGGTAGTCTAGTAATAGTGTCCGTATGAATCTATTCAACATTATCTTTTCAATCCCATTCCCAACACCCCGGGAATCCCATGCCTTGGTAAGAGTGTGAACTCACTTTGGGTTGCTCGGCAGATACACAGAAAAGTTAAATCAAGCTATTTGGTGGTCAACCACGTCCTACCATGGTTACCATATAAGTTAGGTTCGTATTCAAGTATAGCACGTATGTTCTACACGTATTGTACACAAGTATAAGCATGGCATGCACAAATATTCATAGCAGTTCAATAGCAATCACGTAACCAGTCCAAGTATCCGGCCCAAACAGTTGGGCTTGTAACAGTGAAAGTCCAATAGTGTGCAAGTGTACGTGATCTCGAGTCGAGACTAGCGATCTCGAGTCGTAACTATATCACTCGAGACTAGGTGGTCTCGAGTCGGGTCTCGAGTCGCAACGGGACTCGCAATGCAGGTCACGGGTCGTCATGTTCAGGTCGAGATCACACGGTCCCGTGTCGCAACCGGACCCGCAACCGTGGTCTCGTGTTGTGCTGTTTGTGGTCTCGAGTCGAGACTGTGAGATCTCGACTCGCAATCTATGTCGCAACTAGGTGTGTAACTGATTTCCTGATTTCCTTAATTCAATCTCAATCAATTCCATAATATCAGCAAACATCTATGGCAGTTTCACAATTCAGATCAATCAACAACTTATTCAGAAATCAAACATGTTCATATACGTTCATATCATATCAAGAACATCTATTCACCAACATGCAGAACATATGATCGGATTCATGTGATTAATAGAACTATCATGCAACCTAAATCATAACCCCCTATCATAATATCACAGCCGGTTTAACTAGCATTCGGTTCTAGATCATGCACCCCGATTTAACAACACATCATCACATATTACTTAGTCCTAAACCGATCACATAATATCATCAATAAGCATTACTAGCATGAAACCCTAGTGTAATCATATACAACCAAAATATCATCTATCGAAGTAAATAACATCAAACACTAACCGAGTCGAGTGAATGATAGGATCGGTCCAAGCAAAAAGCTTCGAGAGATGGTCTCGGTTTGCCGTCGCACAAAGAGAGGGGAAGAGAGCTTAGGGTTTGTTTGTGTGGAGTGTTTTGGTAAGGTGTGTGATGGTTACTAACACCCTAGGTGTTAATCAAACTAAGGGGGATGGGCCGAATCCAAAGTGTGGCCCTAATGGGCTTGTGTAATCGGCTAAGGTTTGTGCATCATGGGCTCGTTTGTCATACCAACATTCACTACACACAAATCATATAATCTTAACGTATCATGTATTAAATCAATTAATATAGTTCACATTAGCACGTAATGTTACACAAAATAGGTTCGAAATACGAGTTGTCACATTATCCCCAACTTAAAAGAAATTTCGTCCTGAAATTTGGTACGCACTCACTGAGGAAGCTAGGTAAGTTACATTGTTCACTGATTTTCCTGGGGTGTCACATCCTCCCCCCGTTGATCTGGAATTTCGTCCCGAAATTCCGCAGTAGTAGCTACAGCCTCAGTAGTGGTTGCATTGGTTCCGAATAACTGGGGATACTTTTCTTTCATCTGGTCTTCGCGTTCCCAGGTGTACTCTGGGCCACGTTTAGAGTTCCAACGAACTCGAACAAGAGGGATTCTCTTGTGTTTGAGGACCTTCACATCCCGGTCCGTGATTTCAACTGGCTCCTCGACGAACTGCAACCGCTCGTCGATTGTGAGTTCCTTAAAAGGAATTATGAGGGTCTCATCTGACAGGCACTTCTTCAGATTCGACACGTGAAATACATTGTGAACTGCGCCGAGTTCAGCTGGTAAGTTTAGCTTGTAGGCCACATTGCCTATTTTCTCAATGATCTCGAACGGTCCGACATACCGCGGATTTAGTTTGCCCCGTTTGCCAAAACGAACCACACCCTTCCAGGGTGAGACTTTAAGTAAAACCCGGTCCCCGACCTAAAATTCCAACGGTTTTCTACGCTTATCCGCGTAGGCTTTCTGACGGTCGTGTGCTGCCGCCACGCGTTGTCGTATTTGTGCAATCTTTTCTGTGGCGTCCACTACAATCTCTGGACCCGTAATCTGACTATCCCCCACCTCTGCCCAACAGAGAGGTGACCGGCATTTACGTCCGTACAATGCCTCGAATGGAGCGGCTTGTATGCTGGTGTGATAACTGTTATTATACGAAAACTCCACCAAAGGGAGATGCTTTTCCCAGCCGTTGCCGAAATCAATAACACATGCCCGAAGCATGTCTTCAAGAGTCTGGATCGTTCGCTCAGACTGCCCATCCGTCTGAGGATGATATGTTGTGCTCATGTCTAATCGTGAGCCGAAAGATTTTTGCATTGCTTGCCATAGTTCCGATGTGAATCGTGCATCCCGGTCCGAAATGATGGAGGTGGGCACCCCGTGCCTCGAAACAACTTCTTTAAAATAGATGTCTGCGAGAGTGGAGAACTTATCCGTTTCCTTTATAGCTAGGAAGTGTGCAGACTTGGTGAGTCGATCCACGATCACCCATATGGTATCATTCCCACGCTGGGATCTGGGTAGGCCTGTAACGAAATCCATAGAAATTTCTTCCCATTTCCATTGCGGTATCGTGGGTTGCTGGAGTAGGCCCGCTGGTTTCTGATACTCCACTTTGACTCTTGCACATGTCAAACACTTTCCGACGTAAGTAGCGATGTGGGCCTTCGTGCTAGGCCACCAATACGTGGTTCTGATGTCATGGTACATTTTATCCGAGCCTGGATGTACCGAGTAGCGAGACTTGTGTGCTTCATCCATCACAAGTTCTCGTAAACCGCCATAAAGTGGGACCCAAATAGGCCCTGTTACATAGTAGGCACCGTCTTCCTTTTGTTCCATTCGTTGCCTTGAGCCGCGTAAGGCTTCAGCCCTTACGTTTTCTGGTTTCAATGCTTCTACCTGAGCATCTCGTATCTGTGCAGGAAGACTAGACTGAATCGTAAGCTGTAGCGCTCGCACTCGCTTAGGTAGGGTGTCCTTTCGACTGAGGGCATCAACCACAACATTGGCTTTGCCTGGATGTACTTGATGGCGCATTCGTAATCGTTCAGTAGTTCAACCCATCGACGTTGACGCATGTTCAGTTCCTTCTGCTTGAAGATATGCTCGAGACTCCTGTGATCGGTGTAAATTGTGCACTTGGTACCGTACAGGTAGTGTCGCCATATCTTGAGCGCGAAAACAACAGCTCCCAGCTCTAGATCGTGCGTCGTGTAGTTCCGTTCATGAATCTTAAGTTGGCGCGAAGCGTAAGCAATAACCTTGTCGCGCTGCATCAACACACCTCCAAGACCCTGGATGGATGCATCACAATAGACCACAAAATCGTCCGTTCCCTCTGGCAATGAGAGGATAGGTGCACTGCAAAGCCTATCCTTTAGGTGCTGAAAAGCAGTTTCCTGCGTGTTGCCCCAACGGTAGGTGACACCCTTCTGTGTCAGTAGTGTAAGCGGCTGAGCGACTTTCGAGAAATCCTTGATAAACCGTCTGTAGTACCCCGCCAAACCCAAAAATTGGCGTATTTCCGTTGGTGTACGTGGTGCAGGCCAGTTCCTGATCGAATCTACTTTGGATGGATCGACATGAATCCCATCCCTGTTCACTACATGGCCTAAGAAGTGGACTTCACGAAGCCAGAAGTCGCATTTCGAAAATTTAGCGTACAGTTGTTCCTTCCGAAGGAGTTCCAAAATAAGTCGTAGATGCTGCTCGTGTTCCTCCTGACTCTTGGAGTAGATCAGAATGTCGTCGATGAAGACAATGACGAACTTGTCAAGATAGGGTTTGCACACCCTGTTCATAAGGTCCATAAATACGGCAGGCGCGTTCGTTAACCCGAACGGCATGACAAGAAACTCGTAGTGACCGTAGCGAGTTCTAAATGCTGTCTTGGAGACGTCCTCATCCCGGACTCTCAGCTGATGATAACCAGACCTCAAGTCTATCTTGGAGTAATAACACGACCCTTGCAACTGGTCGAATAAGTCGTCTACGCGTGGAAGAGGATAACGGTTCTTCACCGTTACCTTGTTCAGTTCCCGGTAGTCTATGCACATCCTGAAGGTACCGTCCTTCTTTCTCACGAACAATACTGGAGCTCCCCAAGGCGAAGAGCTTGGACGAATGAAGCCCTTTTCCAAGAGCTCTTGTAGCTGCTTTGACAGTTCCTCCAATTCTGATGGAGCTAGACGATATGGTGCGCGAGCTATGGGTGCTGCTCCTGGAGCGAGCTCGATTTGAAATTCGACCTGACGGTGAGGCGGTAATCCAGGTAAATCTTCAGGAAACACCTGAGGGTAGTCGCGTACAACTGGAATATCCTCCAGTTTCTTTTCCTTCACTGATGCATCTGAAACGAGTGCCAAGATTGCGGTGTGACCCTTCCGCAGACATTTCTGAGCCTTCAAGAAAGAGATGATGCCAACCACAGCACCACTCTTGTCGCCTTGGACTTCGAGAGGTTCTTGACCAGTACGGGGAATGCGAATGATCTTCTCACTGCATAAGATTTCAGCCTGATGCTGGGATAACCAATCCATCCCAATAACGATATCAAAACTTCCCAAGACTATGGGAATAAGGTCGATCGAGAATGTTTGACCGGCTAAGACGATACTACAGCCCCTGACTATTTGCGTGGCTTCTAAACTCTTACCATTAGCTAGTTCTATGACGTGTTTGGTGTTTAGAGGTGTTGATGTACGTTTTAACAATTTACTCATTTCCAAAGACATGTAACTTGTATCCGCACCCGAATCAAACAAAGCAGTAACATAAATGTTGTCGAGAAGAAACTTACCCATAACGACGTTAGGATCATTCCTGGCATCACCCTGCCCTAACACAAACGCGCGACCCCTTACTTCGTTGCCGTTGTTGTTGTTTCCCCCGTTGTTGTTGTTGCCATTGCCCAGATTGTTGTGATTGTTGTTGTTCTGGTTCCTGTTTAGCTGAGGGCAGTGCCTTTTGAAGTGACCTTCTGCCCCACAATGAAAACATCCTTCATTGCCCTGATGCTGATTCTGCTGTGCTTGGGGTTGCTGCTGATTCTGGTTCGCAGGTCGAGAGCTTCTACAATCCTTGGCCTCATGACCCATCTTGAGGCATCTTTGACAGCGACCCTTGTTACACTGGCCACTGTGGTGTCTGCCGCAATTGTTGCACTTTGGGAGGTTCCCTCGATATCCGCCCTGCCTGTGACTACCTGAAGAGTGCTGGCTGGAACTCTGATAGCTGTCAGTCTTTCGCTGCTGGGTCTGAGACTGAACTGAAGCTGATCCCTTGCTGGAATCCCCATCCCATTTTCTCTTACTGTCACTGGGAGTAGCAGGAGTAGCTGAAGTAGTAGCGGTAGCAGTAGCGCTGATACGTTTAGGCAGTCTGTTCTGATCCACTGCCTGGTCTGTGATGCGGTGAGCGAGGCGTTGTATAGCCTGGATGTTATCAAGATTAGCCGAAGTAACATGGCTCTGGATCTCTGGCGCCAACCCTTTGAGATACAACTCAATGCGCTTAACTGGAGGGTCCACCATAGTTGGACACAACACGGTTTGACCTTTTGGTATAAGCTTCGATCTCTGACCCAGTCATCTTCAAGTGATAAAGCTCGTCCTCCAACTTATGGATGTCTTCCCGAGTGCAGTACTCTCTCTTGATCAGTTCCTTGAAATCATTCCAGGGTGTGGCGTTAGCAGCTGCCAACCCTAAAATCTGAACTTGGGCGTTCCACCAAGTTAGTGCTATTCCTTCTAGCGTGCTAGTGGCGTATTTCACCCTGCGAGCCTCAGGGCATTCACACATCTCGAACACAGACTCGAGCTTTTCAAACCAGTGGAGGAGTCCAACCGCCCCTTCCGTGCCACTAAAGGTACTTGGACGACAGTCCATGAAGTTCTTGAAGGTACACACAGGTTGTGGAACGTGTTGACCTAATGTGTAAGAGTAGAATGAGGTTAAACATACGAGTTAGTTAGGAACGTAGGATCTAAAGATCCTAGGATGAGTTACGACTGCAGGGTACACCTCCTGCGTTTGCAGCTGCAAGTGCCGCAGTAACTTGTTCTTGGATGAGAGCCGCCAACTGGGCTTGAGTCATGTTCACACGTCCGGACATGATCTTCATGGTAAAGGTAGGGTAAGTAAGAATAGTTCGCGAGTAGAGCGATGACAGAAAAGCGTAAGCACGTAGGTATTCTCATGTAATAGGGTCATGTGTATCTAAACATACTACAAGCAAAGTTCTGTGTAATTCTAGCAAGTAGGCAATAAACATAAACCTTATTACCTAGGATGTCGAGTCTTGCACGTGGAGCGAAGCGTCGTTGTGGATCGTTGAGAGCACTGTTCTGGTTATAGTCTGGTTTTAATAAAAAACATTTCCCCCATATTAAAACCGAGTTCTCTATAACCAATGGCTCTGATACCAATCTGTCACACCCCCAAAATCCACCCGCGGAGTACCACCGCTTGGGAGCGTGACATGACAAGGATCAAGCCACCAATCATATTGAACATGTAGTTAAGTAGTAATAGTTATTCATCAATACGAAAGGTGTTTATCAAAACCAACATAGTTAAGTATAGCGGAAGCATTAATGTAAAAACCCAACATAAGTATTAATGTATGAAATGACATAAGTGTTTAATAAGTAATCACGATCCATTTGCCCACAACGACCTGCTCCTCCTTGTGCAAGCTCCATTAGTACCTAAGGTCCTGCAAGGCATGCAGCAGAGAGTCAACAACTAGTTGAGCGAGTTCACAGTAAGTAATTGCGTAATAGTAAGTTTATGAGTATCAGGTGGCTCTACTGGGCCGTTATAGGTTTCTATTGGTGGGGGGCTTCCCATGTTATTTATCCACTAGACTATGCGTTACCTTAAGTGTTCTACATATCCCGAGAACAGTAATACGTACAAATTTACGTAGAATTTACGTAAGTATCCTTCACAACCGAGGATAGGGGTACGCGGGGGTTTACGTAGGTTTTACGTAAGTGCCTGACACAACCGAGGCAGTAGTGAGTATCCGTTCACGTAGGTTTTACGTGAGTGTCCTTCGCAGCCTGAGGACAGGGAGTAACTTAGGTATACGTAGGTTTTACGTATGTGTCCTGCACAACCGAGGACGATGGTATGGTAGTCTAGTAATAGTGTCCGTATGAATCTATTCAACATTATCTTTTCAATCCCATTCCCAACACCCCGGGAATCCCATGCCTTGGTAAGAGTGTGAACTCACCTTGGGTTGCTCGGCAGATACACAGAAAAGTTAAATCAAGCTATTTGGTGGTCAACCACGTCCTACCATGGTTACCATATAAGTTAGGTTCGTATTCAAGTATAGCACGTATGTTCTACACGTATTGTACACAAGTATAAGCATGGCATGCACAAATATTCATAGCAGTTCAATAGCAATCACGTAACCAGTCCAAGTATCCGGCCCAAACAGTTGGGCTTGTAACAGTGAAAGTCCAATAGTGTGCAAGTGTACGTGATCTCGAGTCGAGACTAGCGATCTCGAGTCGTAACTATATCACTCGAGACTAGGTGGTCTCGAGTCGGGTCTCGAGTCGCAACGAGACTCGCAATGCAGGTCACGGGTCGTCATGTTCAGGTCGAGATCACACGGTCCCGAGTCGCAACCGGACCCGCAACCGTGGTCTCGTGTTGTGCTGTTTGTGGTCTCGAGTCGAGACTGTGAGATCTTGACTCGCAATCTATGTCGCAACTAGGTGTGTAACTGATTTCCTGATTTCCTTAATTCAATCTCAATCAATTCCGTAATATCAGCAAACATCTATGGCAGTTTCACAATTCAGATCAATCAACAACTTATTCAGAAATCAAACATGTTCATATATGTTCATATCATATCAAGAACATCTATTCACCAACATGCAGAACATATGATCGGATTCATGTGATTAATAGAACTATCATGCAACCTAAATCATAACCCCCTATCATAATATCACAGCCGGTTTAACTAGCATTCGGTTCTAGATCATGCACCCCGATTTAACAACACATCATCACATATTACTTAGTCCTAAACCGATCACATAATATCATCAATAAGCATTACTAGCATGAAACCCTAGTGCAATCATATACAACCAAAATATCATCTATCGAAGTAAATAACATCAAACACTAACCGAGTCGAGTGAATGATAGGATGGGTCCAAGAAAAAAGCTTCGAGAGATGGTCTCGGTTTGCCGTCGCACAAAGAGAGGGGAAGAGAGCTTAGGGTTTGTTTGTGTGGAGTGTTTTGGTAAGGTGTGTGATGGTTACTAACACCCTAGGTGTTAATCAAACTAAGGGGGATGGGCCGAATCCAAAGTGTGGCCCTAATGGGCTTGTGTAATCGGCCAAGGTTTGTGCATCATGGGCTCGTTTGTCATACCAACATTCACTACACACAAATCATATAATCTTAACGTATCATGTATTAAATCAATTAATATAGTTCACATTAGCACGTAATGTTACACAAAATAGGTTCGAAATACGAGTTGTCACACTATTTATACTTGATTTCTGACTCTCTCGCGGCCCGCGACAACCTTAAGTTAATCCTCTCGCGGCTCGCGAGACCCTCTAGCTAGGGCTTAGGTGTGATTAGTCATCAATGTAGGTGTGACACGTGGATGACACGTGTCCCAAGACGTGACCGGAAAGTTACAAGCCTTTCGCGCCCCGCGAAAGGTGTCTCCTTAGTCTGTCGCGCCCCACGACAGACATAAATTTATTATTTTTTTTCATTTTTCAATTTAAATAACGATACGCGAGTTCGGTTTTTCGATTACGGAGTGTTTTAAGACATTTTTGAGGGTTGTTATAGGGGTTGCAACGGTAGTAGCCTTGGTAAATAGAGAGGTGGGAATTGCCACCAGGGTTACCGGAACTTCAAGACTAATCCAAGCGGGCGTATCTGTAGTTTCAACCATACTAAGAACAACATCACTAACAGCGACAGTTGTAACAACCCGACTTTTTGGGTCATTTCTTGTACCTATCATTACTCGCTTAACAGAATTGTACTCTCGAGATTTCGATTATTGCAACGGGTTAAACGATACTTTTTAAATTATGTATTACAACGCATACTGTTTAAACGCTATTTTATCGCATATTACATTGCATGTTTATACTAAACGCTATCGCATCGCAATCTCATTGCAAACTCGAAACGCCGATTTACTTTTATGCATTTTATGTGTTATGTGTGTTATTTGTGTGTTTACTTGTTTAATGTTATGTGGATATCTCATCGCAACGCTTACTCGCAACTCGCTTAAACGCAACGCAACGCCGAACGCACGAAACGAAAGTTGGAAAACCAACTCGCACAAGTCGTCTGATCGAATGACCATCCGATCGAATGATCATCCGACCGGATGGCCATCTGATCGGATGGCCATCCGATCGACTAGCCATCCGACCCACACTCTCCACCGCCTTATCTCCTTTCACCCTATAAATACTTACATGTCACATCACTATTCACTGATGTGACAGCTCTATCCGATAAACTTGCTTCAAGCTCGTTCTCAAGCACTTTCCTCTCGATCCCAAGCGAATTTCGTAAGTTTTCTTCGTAAATCTTGTACTTCCATCATCACTACACACATCTCCATCATCTTCTCCACTGAAATCTTACATTTTCACCATGAAATCACTGGATTTGGACTGCTTTAAGGTGACGTCATCTCGGTCTCTTATAAACACTGAAGTGTGACATCATCTCATCAAGATTTGTCCAGATCTAAAGGATTTCTACATGATATAACACAAATCTCAACGTGATTCAGCATTTTCCAACTAATTTCTACTTTCCCTTCACTTTTCACTCAAAACCGATGGAATCCAGACTCGTCCAGGCTCTCTACTTATTCTCTAGTTGAGAACCGGTCTGAGAACGGAATTCCATCGTAGAGATGACTGATTTCGGGTTGAACATGAAACCCCATCAAGAAAAGTTAAGTCTGATCAACTGGGGTGATTCCCATCTGATCGACTGAGCTGGGCTTGGTGTAGGTTCCCGTTGTTTGACACGTCGTCACGCTGTCTCCGTTAAACTTCAAACTTTAACTTAGAAAATTTCACAAAATTTTCAAAACATCAGTTCGCCGATCAAATAGCCATCCGATCGGATGACCATCCGATCGAATGACTATTCGACCAGGTGACTCGTTCCTTATAACTTTCAACACTTAAACAATTTGACCAAACTTCAAACAAATCAGATCGCTCAATCGAATAGCCATCCAATTGAATAACCATTCGATCGAATGACCATTCGATCAGGTGACTGTCTCTTGTACAAACTTCAAGCTTCTCAATCGAATTGCCACCCGATCGAAAGCCATCCGTCCGGATGACCATCCGATCGAATGAATTGGTTTATACTACAACGAAAACTTCAAAAGGTTTACAACACACTCACTCAATCGAATGGTCATCCGTCCGGATGACCATCCGATCGACTCACCATTCGACACTTGACTCGTCCTACACACTGATTACACGATGTGCAACGCTTACGCTACTGTTCTATGCTCAGGCTAATTCCCAACGCGCTCCCTTCAATCCAAGGCTGTGTTTATTTACTAAACACATACTATGAGTATACTCAAACCCTTTTGCGCTTAATGCACTTTTTGGTGTTACATACGTTATCTATATCAAATCACATCAACACACAACGCAAACACTTTTTAACGCTAACCGCTCTCGCATGTTATACGTGTTTCGATGAATGCTTGTATGTTATGCTCACACAGTGATTGTTGCCTGACACCTTAGCAACGATAGTACTATAGTTTGGACTCAGCACCTGTCGTGGACAGGGGTTGTTAAGGGTTTTACTTCACATGGTCACAGTGGTGATAATGTATTGCGCATTCTACACTCGCAGTCATGTCGGTTGCATATGTCATTGTCGATAGCTTTCTTGCTTCACATTCTACGTGTTACATGCTGGTGATGCGTAAACGCTTTCGCTATACTATATGCTATCAAACTTGTGTACTCACCTTTACACTCTGTGTATTGACTTTATTTTAACGTATGTGACAGGTTGATTAGGTGCTATGTCGCTGTGATGAATCAAGTTAGGTGGTCTAGAAACCCACGAATAAAATTTGAGTTGTCGGAACAGCCTTTTTGTCTTTGAGAACAATATCTGTAATAATTGCTTTTACTTTTATGTTGATGGTATGGGACGTTAACGATTAATATATTGTCATTAATATTTGTTATGGATTCTCTTGGACAATCTGTTTCGCTCAGTGCCGCGCCCCGATGATTCCGCCATCGGTTGGGGTGTGACAACAGTCGCCGCTTCGTCACAGTAGATCGAATAGGGGAAGGAGGAACGATAACGTTGGATGACTACATGGCTGTGGAACCTTCAGAAAAGCAAACGTTTCAACTAACATACGAAAGGAAGCTACTAGGAAAATAAGGGAAGGAACTTACCAATTCCAGCCAACACCACGCGTCTTTTCGCCGCAAAGTTAAACAGCAGCGGCACGGACGTTTTGACTTTCTTCAAAGGCGGCCCTACGGGCGCAACCACCGAAGCTATACTAACGTTGGCCGCGGGGACCTCCACCACTTCAGCAACGGTGGTAGAAGTAGCGGGACTAGCAGCCCGGGATGATTGACTCTTGACGCTACTCCCCCCCCCCCCCCGCCCCTCCGGACCCGAATGGTCTTTTTTGGAGCAGGAACAACCACCCCCGCTCTCTTCCACACCTCCGCCATTTGGAAACCCTTGAAGCACACCTCCCATATGGGAGGGAGAGATGAGAAAGTTCCCAACATGCGCCCGCAAGATATTCTCCTCCCCAAGATGCGGCGGGCGGTCAGCGGCAAGAATAGACGCAGACTTCTCTGGGTATAGGAAGTCGGCGAGAGTAAAGGATGCTGCAAGACACCCTAGTTATAATAAACCAAGGGGGTACTAAAAACATCCAAGATTTGATGACTTACTGATGCGTGTGTAGTGTAATATATTTTAGATGTATATTTAAGCCCCTTTTTACACTTTTAGCCAAGTTTTAAATTTATAAAACACGATATTTACTAACACTAAACACACATATGGGCAAGTGCACCCATCATGGACGTAGTATAGTGTTGGTAAGATACCGAGGTCGTCCAAGGACACAAGAGCTTTTAATACCGGTTTATCCTCAACGTCTAATCAAATCAAAAAGAGAGAAAAATGTTTTAAACTAAGAAAAATAAAAACTAACTAAATGCTGAAAAATAAAATAAAATAAAAACAGATAGACAAGATGAATCACTTGGATCCGACACGTGTGTTAGTATAACCTTTGATTATTTTCGCACTTTTGCACTTGTTTAAGAGATTATCTTAGTTATTGTAGTAGGCCCCTCTTTTGAAGGCGACGTTACCCTCAACCCAGTAGTTTGAGTCAGCAAGGATACAATCTTAAAGGGTCGGATTATTGAAAGATAATGAATTAAGTTATTAATGCAAATTGTGGTAGGCCCCGCTTTCGGCGGTGACGTTACCCTCGGCTAAGTAGTCTGAGTCAGCAGGGATACAGTCCTAAATAGCCGGGTTATAGTATTAATAGTAGTTAACTTATGAGGGGGTCAAAGAGTTTGGATCCCCGCCATCCAATACCTATGGGCATTGAAGGAGATCCTACTAAATTTGACCCAGGTCCCAAGCAGGACCTCTAAACGCTGAACAAGGGCAAGACCCTTACCAAACCGTTCCCTTAACCCCCGACCAGGTAGCCAACATACCTCCATATAGACCGTGGAGATATGAATGGTGAAAATCTTTTATTTTATATAGACAGTAAAATAATGCCAAGACACCACGGACAAACGATAAGGAAAGATCACCTTCAACATAAGTAACTAGTTATTAAAGTCATTAATACAAAACCAAATAAAAAGTGCAAAAGATTAAAAATAAAAAGTATTATACTAAACACTTGTCTTCACCAAGTGATGTAAGAGACTTAGGCAAACATGGCCTTGATTGTCAAGAACTCTTACGATCAATCTTGGATCCCGAGACGACTCACACACTCTATGATGGACAATGGATGATGGTGGTGGATGATGGTGTTATGGTGGTGGTGGGTGGTGGATGAAGTGTGAGAGAGGTGGTGTGCTAAGGGATGAGATGGAATGAAACCAAGCACCCCTATTTATAGGCTGGACAGAAGGCTGGGCACGGCCCCGTGTCCGCTGGACACGCCCCCGTGCCCGTCTGACATTCTCTCTCTTCATTAATTGTAATTCGCAATTACAATTAATGCGCCTGCTGTACATTCACCACGCCCCCGTGCCCGCTGGACACGGCCCCGTGGTGGGTAATGGAAGCTTCTACTGGTTTGTCTTTTCTGCTGCTTCTTGGGCACAGCCCCGTGTTCGCTGGACACGGGGCGTGTTCAGTCTTCTGTTTTCTCTTCTTTGCCTTGGGAGGTGCCGTTGAGGATCCGGGCAGTCTACTTTTATTCCTTTTCTTGTATTTATGCTAGAATTAGTTGTCTTTTTGCTTCTTTTGTGATTTTGAGCTCATTTCATCCTGAAAATACAAAAGGAAGACAAAAACACTCTTTTTCCAACATTAGTACTTAAAAAGGGTTAGTTTTATGGCTTAATTGATGTGATTTATATGTTGCATTTTACACACATCAAATACCCCCACACTTGAACTTTTGCTTGTCCTCAAGCAAAACTCTTTAAATGTGGCTTACACTCCCAAATGGAATAGGTAGAAGAGAAAGTTTTTAGCTTGTCCTAGAGTGTCGGGAATCCAAGGTCTTTGTAAGTTTTATTTTTATTTATTTACAATCCTATTCGTTATGATTTATTTTGAACGTTTCATAAGATAAATTACTTATTTGGGCATAGCATGCCTTATTAAAATTCCATTTATATACAAGTTCACATACCTCGCGGGGGATCACTCAACACTCGGCCGAAGGTGTAATTTTTAGTGAATCACTCGAGAGCGGCATGGAACTTACGCCTTCCATAGGCTTGCCAAGCAATCAATCCTCCTCCTTTTTAACTTTTTACCTTTGTAAATATCAAGAGGACTTTTTGGGTGATGGGTTAGGCTTGGGTTAAAGGTGGGTGGTTGGGTTAGTTAGAAAAAAGGGCGAAAATCGTAAAAAGCGTCGGTTTTCGTGACATACCATGTTTTTAGTGACTTTTTATTTCGAAGTACTTCTCCAAACAAGCTTTTATATAGCTTTTGTTTGTTTTTGACTTCATCATTGTTTTTTTTTCATCACATAAAAAGGCGAGTTTACGAAAAACCGAGCTTGTTACTAAAATAAAGGGTGAAAAATAAAAAGGGTTTTTGGTGGGTAAAAAGGGTTTTGGGGTAATGAAATGAAAGGTTTAGGCTCAAAGGGGCTATCTAGGGGGATTTTGGGTAGGTGGTAAAAAAAATAAAAAATAATGGTTTAGAAAGAAAAATATGGTTTGTCCTAATGCCTCCATCACTTACTTACTTGGGTTTAAGTTGGTAAGGACCATGAATGTATTGTCGTGGCAAGTTCTAGAGTTGTAAGAACCAAGCGGCTATTCACACAAGAAACGAAAAATGAGCATTTAGTCTAAATATGTATATCTTTATGCTCAATAAAGGCTCAAAACTCACTTTTGTGGGAATGGGTTTTTAATGTGATCAAGTATATATAATCGAATTTTTAACTAGACTTGTTATGCCGTTTCGTAATTTTCTTATGTTGGTTCTTTGTTATCACGACGCTATCGGTTGTAAATTTGTAAAAATATAACCTTTTTAGAACTTGTTATTCCCAACTTAAACTAAGACAAGTAAATGATAAAAAAAAATGAAAAAGTTTTTGAAAAAATTTGGGGTGTTTAGCGGTTCCAATAGAGTTTTGTGTAAGGCTTGTATTTAGGATTTGTAAAATTCAAGGTTTTAGCATCCCCCCCCACACTTAAATTACACATTGTCCTCAATGTGTCCAAAAATAAGGTTTTTGGTTGATTAGAATGTGTAAAAGTAGGTTAAAAAGCAAAGATTTATGTTACTGGCATCCTGGACACGGCCCCGTGGTGACCGGGCACGGCCCCGTGGTCAGGTGCCAGTAACGAAAATTAAAGAGTTAAAACAGAAGCCTGGACACGGGGGCGTGTCCGCTGAACACGGCCCGTGTCCAGTTACCTGAACTGGGCGTTTTTCTGCAGGTGGCTCAGCACGGGGTCGTGTTGGTTGGGCACGGCCCGTGTTGAGCCTTCTGTGATGGAGATTTGTGTCGGGTTGCTCTGTTCTTCGTGCATGGGTCCATTTTTCTCGTTCCCCTTTTCATCCATTACCACCATGAGTTTGTTTTATTCGCTAAACAACCATCAATCTTAAAAACCATCATAACATTGCAAACATAGAGAGATATTACATAAATTTAGCCAAATAACTAGGGGATACATGAGGTTATCATAAGGGTTCTACTTATTTAGGAAAATTTCGGGAATAGCTTCCCGATGTAGTAACACTCTCTAGCCGACGGCTCCTCGGTTTTTGTTCAAAGCCATTCTTCTATCTCCCTTGGGAGGTAGAAGGTAGCTTCATTCTCTTCGGTGTCTTGAGGCGGAACGCTCACCGGGATTCCTTGCACCACCCTTGGTTGAGGCATTTGGTGCATGGTGTGCCATTCGGCCGGAATGATGACCTCGGGTACTACATTCCACGCTCTTTGGGTTATCACGGGAACCAAAGGCGGGGAAGCGAGAAGGTTTAACCTCTGGTGCAGGAGGTTTACTTCTCGAAGACAGCCCTCCAATCCTACCGTCAGATGATTAATACGGTCCACTAATGCTTCTTCTACTCCCGTCATTTCGTCTATGGCTTCCCTCAAAGCGTAAACATAGTTTACTAGGGAATCTTCTGCCGTGGATGACCTTCTTCCATTTCGGTTATTTCGTGAAGATGATCCGCTATTCCTGCTGGCCATTTTCTGTGAAAGGAACCGAAGATAACTAAATTTTTGCAGAACAGTACCTTGAACACGGCCCCGTGCTCACTGAGCACGGCCCCGTGTTCAGTGGTCTGCAGGATTTTTGTCTAACGATTCTTGGGTTTTAAATTATTTTAACATTCTTTTACTGTGGTTTAAGCTTAGATAATTTAAAACAAAGTTATGGAACTAACTTTAAACAAGAATCCGTAGCCAAAAATCCTACAAACCTTATATAGAAGATTGGAATCATGGGGTTTCCAAGCTTCTATGGAGGAGATGTTTGAAAAATTTTGGAAGAAGGAGAAATGAACAAAAGTGGAAAAGACAAGATGGTCCTTGGGAACCTTCTTTTAGCACTTACCTAGGATGGTATGTGTGAAGATCCCAGGAATCTCTGCTTAGTGAAGTGGTCAAAAATGAGCAGGAATCAGGCTGCATTTAAAGAAAACGACAGCACACTGGACACGGCCCCGTGTCCGCTGGACACGGCCCCGTGTGCAGAGAAAATCCTGACACATTTTGTCCGTATTCTGACAAAATCAGCAGAGAATCTTCTGAGTGAATACGGGGGCGTGTTGACCGGGCACGGCCCCGTGTTGGGAGGCTGTTTGTTGCTACTAAGGAGCTTATTTATATCGGGTGGTTCTTGATTTGTGGGAACAACCCCAAAGTGCCTAAGATACCTTAATTGTCCTATACTAAGGCGAGAACGCAAGAGGTTATCGGTGAGGGTAATTCCTATTTTCATTCTAGGTGGACAAGTCCAACCCTTTTCCGGGCTCTCGTTAAAGAAGGTGTATGCCGAATCGCTCAGGTCTATGTATGCATCGAACGAAGTCGATGGGGAGTCCTTCACGGCACAATCGACACAGGGACGACTATCATCCAAGTCCTTTCTAGGTATGAAGGTATTTTCGGGAGCAACGAGGTTGTCGGAATGCGGTTCCAACATTTCCTCATGGTCATCATCTTGGGATGGATCTATAAAATCCTTCCTAAGTTCTTTTGACCAATTGAGAATTAGCTCTTCTAGTTGAAATAACTCGTCAAGGAGCATTTCTCCTAGAATATCTGGCTGGGCGCATTCGAGGGAGAGATAGTGCTTATTTTTACTTTCGCCCCTCTTAAGGTTAGAAGGAATCGGTGGGTCTATATAGTGGGGCCTATAATTGAGAAAATAACATTTTAATTCCTCATGTTCGCCTCCACATAATCGACACCACATACCATAAGAGTGCCGAAAGTAAAAAGAATCACTATCACTCATGTTTGTGTCAGAAATTACCAACCGCCGGGATCTAACGGTTCTGTTTTCAATAAGAGAATCTTGGGCACGGGGGCGTGTTGAGTGGACACGGCCCCGTGTTCAGCTTACTGTCTGACTTAAAACAGGATTGCCAGTTCCAATGATTGAGCACGGGGGCGTGTTCAGCAGGCACGGCCCCGTGTTGAGCTCTGCAGAAGCTGAAAATCTAAGAAAAATCCTAAAAATCAAAGAAAATAATAAAAATATGATTAGGCCGTTGATTCCTAACTTTCTTAAAATCCTTGTGTCCCCGGCAACGGCGCCAAAAACTTGATGCGTGTGTAGTGTAATATATTTTAGATGTATATTTAAGCCCTTTTTACACTTTTAGCCAAGTTTTAAATTTATAAAACACGATATTTACTAACACTAAACACACATATGGGCAAGTGCACCCATCGTGGACGTAGTATAGTGTTGGTAAGATACCGAGGTCGTCCAAGGACACAAGAGCTTTTAATACCGGTTTATCCTCAACGTCTAATCAAATCAAAAAGAGAGAAAAATGTTTTAAACTAAGAAAAATAAAAACTAACTAAATGCTGAAAAATAAAATAAAATAAAAACAGATAGACAAGATGAATCACTTGGATCCGACACGTGTGTTAGTATAACCTTTGATTATTTTCGCACTTTTGCACTTGTTTAAGAGATTATCTTAGTTATTGTAGTAGGCCCCTCTTTTGAAGGCGACGTTACCCTCAACCCAGTAGTTTGAGTCAGCAAGGATACAATCCTAAAGGGTCGGATTATTGAAAGATAATGAATTAAGTTATTAATGCAAATTGTGGTAGGCCCCGCTTTCGGCGGTGACGTTACCCTCGGCTAAGTAGTCTGAGTCAGCAGGGATACAGTCCTAAATAGCCGGGTTATAGTATTAATAGTAGTTAACTTATGAGGGGGTCAAAGAGTTTGGATCCCCGCCATCCAATACCTATGGGCATTGAAGGAGATCCTACTAAATTTGACCCAGGTCCCAAGCAGGACCTCTAAACGCTGAACAAGGGCAAGACCCTTACCAAACCGTTCCCTTAACCCCCGACCAGGTAGCCAACATACCTCCATATAGACCGTGGAGATATGAATGGTGAAAATCTTTTATTTTATATAGACAGTAAAATAATGCCAAGACACCACGGACAAACGATAAGGAAAGATCACCTTCAACATAAGTAACTAGTTATTAAAGTCATTAATACAAAACCAAATAAAAAGTGCAAAAGATTAAAAATAAAAAGTATTATACTAAACACTTGTCTTCACCAAGTGATGTAAGAGACTTAGGCAAACATGGCCTTGATTGTCAAGAACTCTTACGATCAATCTTGGATCCCGAGACGACTCACACACTCTATGATGGACAATGGATGATGGTGGTGGATGATGGTGTTATGGTGGTGGTGGGTGGTGGATGAAGTGTGAGAGAGGTGGTGTGCCAAGGGATGAGATGGAATGAAACCAAGCACCCCTATTTATAGGCTGAACAGAAGGCTGGGCACGGCCCCGTGTCCGCTGGACACGCCCCCGTGCCCGTCTGACATTCTCTCTCTTCATTAATTGTAATTCGCAATTACAATTAATGCGCCTGCTGTACTTTCACCACGCCCCCGTGCCCGCTGGACACGGCCCCGTGGTGGGCAATGGAAGCTTCTACTGGTTTGTCTTTTCTGCTGCTTCTTGGGCACGGCCCCGTGTTCGCTGGACACGGGGCGTGTTCAGTCTTCTGTTTCTCTTCTTTGCCTTGGGAGGTGCCGTTGAGGATCCGGGCAGTCTACTTTTATTCCTTTTCTTGTATTTATGCTAGAATTAGTTGTCTTTTTGCTTCTTTTGTGATTTTGAGCTCATTTCATCCTGAAAATACAAAAGGAAGACAAAAACACTCTTTTTCCAACATTAGTACTTAAAAAGGGTTAGTTTTATGCCTTAATTGATGTGATTTATATGTTGCATTTTACACACATCACTTACCTCCATCGGTGGTCCTGAAAGCAGGACAGATCTGAACGTCACGCCAATAGAGGCTCATCCAAACTAAGGCCAGGGCACCTTCAGGAATAACCAAACATTCCGAGGGCCAGGCAATCAGTGCCTTAAACAGGGCATTCTCTTGATATTGCGCCTTGGGCAACGCAATGTCCTTCACCTTCTCCTTGGCTGACATCACTCGCCAATGGATTTCCCCCGGAATGACATCGGTGTCTATAAAGAAGAATTTATTCTTCCAATCTTTTTCTCGACAACTCGAGGGCACGAATCGAAGGCATGCTTCATCAGTGCTTCAGCGGTCAAACGTAAAGAAGGGGGTTTTCCACACCAACGTGTATAGGGCACGAAATTCAAGCGATTACGACAAGAACCCCACACTCAAGCAAGCATACTCGAAGTGACGAAGTTTTGAAAGACCTAGGGGATGCATTTGGGATATGTGCACAACATACTCATCAAGCATCGACTTGCAAAACAGAGTATTGGGAAGCCGAAAATTGCAGAACTTGAAGAAATCGGTGAACAAAGTAATCTTGCCTTCCTTCAAGGAAAGGCAGTATCTCTCTCCGACGGCATCACCGGATACCACTCCGACCTAATGCAATACGTTTGAAGCAGCAGTTCATATGAAGCTTTATTCCACTTGAAGTAAAGAGCTTCATCGCGAGACGGGAATTCAGAGGTCTTGGGGCCTATCGTAGAAAAATGAGAAACAGAAAAGTGACGGTTGAAGTAATTGGGGAAAATCTTGACCCTTTGAGATGAATCCCACATTTATACTCGTCATTTCCACGTTTCAAAATTCAAAATAGAGCCAAAAAATTACGCGCTACAGCCCAGGTAATAATGAGCAGGTTGTAGATGTGACAACTGACGCCGCTAATACGCCCATTCGGGTACCTGGCACCAGTTATTATGACGTATTTTTTTATTTTTTAAGGCTTATTATACGTTTCTTTATTGATTTACCTTTTTAGTGGTTTTGTCACTTTTTTAAGTTTGACCCCATGCAAAACCCCATAGAATCCGGCTGGGGGGACATGTGGAGGAATGACCCGATTCGGTCATTCCGGGTGAAACACCAACCATTAATTAAGTCGTAAATAGGGAAGATATTCTCATATATATCCATACATATAAGTTTCCGATAAAATAGGAATCGCCTAACCGACTTCCCAAAATATGCGGAAACCCTAAAGTCACCCATAAGTATAAATAGAGGGATCATCAAGAAGGTAAGACACAATGTTCTCTCAATACATTCTCTTTACTCCCACAAAACATATACTTATTCTCACGTCGGAGGGTGGTTACATGAATAACTCCATTCCTGTAACGAGTCCTAATGGTGTTTTGTTTTGCAGACCAAGGATCAGATAAATTCTCATCAGATCAACCAGTTCAGAGACGTATTCAGGTACCGTTCTTACACCATCATCTTCTGTTTGTTCCTGTATTGATTCTTATAGTATACTTCCACTAATACCAATAAATCCAGTCGCTCATTGTCTAATCCGATTAGTACTTAGTTGTTTGGTTTTGATATCCATACACAAAGTGGCTTACACTTGCATACTCGGCACATCAAGTATTCACTTTTTTGGTATAAATTCTTTAATTTTGCAACAAAATGACTAATCAAAACACGTTTTTTTAACATGAAAGTGATCATGTTATTAGTATAATGTGTAAATTTCTCCTTTTTCTCTCTGTTTTTATATAAATAAAATTAATACATTAGATATATGTAGAAAGTAAAAAAAAAGTATGTTATTACAATAATAAAATAACACTTTGATAAAACTAAATCAACCCGTTTGAATTTTTTTTGAACGGCAAAAACACTATATATATATATATATATATATATATATATATATATATATATATATATATAAAGAGCCATCAAGAAGCTGAAAGAAACAAACAACCAGAAAACCAAAACAGACAAGGAAAAGCCATTACAACATGCCTACAATATCGAACTTATCCCAGTTATCCCAACTCCCAAGAAGGCTTGTTGAGCTTCGATCAGTTGCAAATCCATAAGAACGCGTCTTCCTTCACAAGATCCAAAGTCTTTTTTTAGTTACACTTTTAATTTCGTATGTAACGAATCTATTTATTAGTACCATAGCGCCCCAGGGCGCCATCGTACCACACCCCCGGCGCTATGCAGGGGCGCCATTGAACCATCGCCAAGATGGTAACGAGCTTCATTGTGCTTGGACCGAGGAACATTAACTTTTTTGACCGTTGAAAACGGTCATAATTTAAAAAAAAAATTTACTTTTTAGTTTATTTATAAATTAACACTATAAATACCCACTATTCTTTAACATTTTCACATCATTCCTCTCATTTTCTACCTCACTTTTTATACAATTCTCTTCGTATTTTTTAAAACTTCCCAACAATGTTTCCCAACAACCCAAACAACCCATGGGACCCGACCAATCCGTTTTGGCAAATTTGCAAAACAACGAGTGATGTGTGTCGGTGTGTATATATTTTTAGATGTTTATTTAAGCCCTTTTTACACTTTTAGCCAAGTTTTAAATTTATAAAACACGATATTCACTAACACTAAACACACATATGGGCAAGTGCACCCATCGTGGACGTAGTATAGTGTTGGTAAGATACCGAGGTCGTCCAAGGACACAAGAGCTTTTAATACCGGTTTATCCTCAACGTCTAATCAAATCAAAAAGTTAGAAAAATGTTTTAAACTAAGAAAAATAAAAACTAACTAAATGCTGAAAAAGAAAATAAAATAAAAACAGATAGACAAGATGAATCACTTGGATCCGACACGTGTATTAGTATAACCTTTGATTATTTTCGCACTTTTGCACTTGTTTAAGAGATTATCTTAGTTATTGTAGTAGGCCCCTCTTTTGAAGGCGACGTTACCCTCAACCCAGTAGTTTGAGTCAGCAAGGATACAATCCTAAAGGGTCGGATTATTGAAAGATAATGAATTAAGTTATTAATGCAAATTATGGTAGGCCCCGCTTTTGGCGGTGACGTTACCCTCGGCTAAGTAGTCTGAGTCAGCAGGGATACAGTCCTAAATAGCCGGGTTATAGTATTAATAGTAGTTAGCTTATGAGGGGGTCAAAGAGTTTGGATCCCCGCCATCCAATACCTATGGGCATTGAAGGAGATCCTACTAAATTTGACCCAGGTCCCAAGCAGGACCTCTAAACGCTGAACAAGGGCAAGACCCTTACCAAACTGTTCCCTTAACCCCCGACCAGGTAGCCAACATACCTCCATATAGACCGTGGAGATATGAATGGTGAAAATCTTTTATTTTATATAGACAGTAAAATAACGCCAAGACACCACGGACAAACGATAAGGAAAGATCACCTTCAACATAAGTAACTAGTTATTAAAGTCATTAATACAAAACCAAATAAAAAGTGCAAAAGATTAAAAATAAAAAGTATTATACTAAACACTTGTCGTCACCAAGTGATGTAAGAGACTTAGGCAAACATGGCCTTGATTGTCAAGAACTCTTACGATCAATCTTGGATCCCGAGACGACTCACACACTCTACGATGGACAATGGATGATGGTGGTGGATGATGGTGTTATGGTGGTGATGGGTGGTGGATGAAGTGTGAGAGAGGTGGTGTGCCAAGGGATGAGAGAGAATGAAACCAAGCTCCTCTATTTATAGGCTGAACAGAACGCTGGACACGGCCCCGTGTCCGCTGGACACGGCCCCGTGCCCGTCTGACATTCTCTCTCTTCATTAATTGTAATTGCGAATTACAATTAATGCGCCTGCTGTACTTTCAACACGCCCCCGTGCCCGCTGGGCACGGCCCCGTGGTGAGCAATGGAAGCTTCTACTGGTTTGTCTTTTCTGTTGCTTCCTGGGCACGCCCCCGTGTTCACTGGACACGGGGCGTGTTCAGACTCTGTTCTCTTCTCTTTGTCTTGGGAGGTGCCGTTGAGGGTCCGGGCAGTTTACTTTTGTTTCTTTTCTTGTATTTATGGTAGAATTAGTGGTCTTTTTGCTTCTTTTGTGATTTTGAGCTCATTTCATCCTGAAAATACAAAAGGAAGACAAAAACACTCTTTTTCCAACATTAGTACTTAAAAAGGGTTAGTTTTATGCCTTAATTGATGTGTTTTATATGTTGCATTTTACACACATCAAATACCCCCACACTTGAACTTTTGCTTGTCCTCAAGCAAAACTCTTTTAATGTGGCTTACACTCCCAAATGGAATAGGTAGAAGAGAAGTTTTTTAACTTGTCCTAGAGTGTCGGGAATCCAAGGTTTGTATAGGTTCTATTTTTATTTTATTTACAATCTTATTCGTCATGGTTTATTTTGAACTTTTCATAAGATAAACTACTTATTTGGGCATAGCATGCCTTATTAAAATTCCATTTATATACAAGTTCACATACCTCACGGGAGATCACTCAATCACTCGGCCGAAGGTGTATATTTAAGTGAATCGCTCGAGAGCGGCACGGATTTACATTCTCCATATGCTTGCCAAGCGATCAATCCTCCTCCTTTTTAACTTTTTACCTTTGTAAATATCAAGAGGTCTTTTGGGGTGAAGGCTTGGGTTTAAAGGTGGGTGGTTGGTTAGTGGTTAGTAAAAAGGGCGAAAATCGTAACAAGTGTCGGTTTTCGTGAAATACCTTATTTTTGGTGACATTTATTTTTGAAGTATTTCTCCAAACAAGCTTTTTGTAGCTTATGTTTGTTTTTTACTTCATCATTTTTTTTTTTTTTTTTTGTCACGTAAAGGGTATGTTTATGAAAAACCGAGTTTGTTACTAAAATAAAGGTGAAAAAAAATGAAAAAGGTTTTTGGTGGGTAAAAAAAAAATTTTGTTTTGGGGGTAATGAAATGAAAGGTTTAGGCTCAAAGGGGTTTTCTAGGGGGATTTTGGGTAGGTAAAAAAAAATGAAAAATAATGGTTTTGAAAGAAAAATAGTTAGTCCTAATGCCTCCATCATTTACTTACTTGGGTTTAAGTTGGTAAGGACCGGGAATGTATCGTCGTGGCAAGTTCTAGATTTGTAAAGACCGAGCGGCTATTCACACAAGAAACGAAAAATGAGCATTTAATCTAAATATGTGTATTTTTATGCTCAATAAAGGCTCAAAACTCACTTTTTGTGGGAATGGGTTTTTTAATGTGACCAAGCATATATAATCGAATTTTAGCTAGACTTGTTATACCGTTTCATAATTTTCTTATGTTAGTTCTTTTTATCACGACGCTATCGGTTGTAAGTTTGTAAAAATATAACCCTTTTATAACTTGTTATTCCCAACTTAAACTAAGACAAGTAAATAAAATAAAAAATGAAAAAGTTTTTGAAAAAATTTGGGGTGTTTAGCGGTTCCAATAGAGTTTTGTGTAAGGCTTGTTTTAGGATTTTGCAAAATTCCAAGGTTTTAGCATCCCCCCCACACTTAAATTACACATTGTCCTCAATGTGTCCAAAAATAAAGTTTTTGGTTGATTAGAATATGTAAAAGTGTGTTTAAAAACAAAGATTTGTGTTACTGGCACTCTGGACACGGCCCCGTGTTGACCGGGCACGGCCCCGTGGTCAAGTGCCAGTAACAAAAATTATAGAATTGAAACAGAAGCCTGGACACGGGGGCGTGTCCGCTGAACACGGCCCGTGTCCAGTTACCTGAACTGGGTGATTTCCTGCAGGGGGCTCAGCACGGGGCCGTGTTGGTTGGGCACGGCCCGTGTGGAGCCTTCTGTTGTGGAGATTTTTGTCGGTTTGTTCTGTTCTTCTGCATGGTTCCATTTTTTCTCGTTCCCTTTTTCATCCATTACCACCACGAGTGTGATTTATTCTGCAAAAACTAAAAGATTAAACTAAACTAAGGATAGGTCCGCGGAATGCCTCCGTGGTGCGCCACGTTTATAAGGGTCCTTGGCTAGACCCAATTCCCGGTCACACGTCTTTTGATTGGGGTGCCTTGCCTCCCAAGTTACACCGTCGGAGAGCGGCATCCAAGCTTGAATCGATAACCTTCATGTAGTGGATCGGGTCGTCATCCTCTATTCTTTTCCCAACTCCGAACTTTACCTCATCGTCCCCATATCTTAAAGTTAGTGTCCCGTCATTCATGTCCACTACTGCTTGTGCGGTGGCAAGGATAGGCCTCCCTAGAATAAGAGGGACCTCGGTGTCTTCCTCCATGTCGAGTATGACAAAGTCAACAGGATAAACGAATCTGCTTACCCTTACCAAGACATTCTCGATGACACCTTGCGGGAACTTGACCGATCGATCCGCGAGTTGTATGCTTATTTTTGTGGGGCTTGTGGTTCCCAAGCCAAGCCTTTTGAACATTGAAGAGGGCATGAGGTTAATGCTAGCCCCTAAGTCGGCCAAGGCATTGCGAACGGGAGATTCCCCTATTGAGCACGGAATCGTGAAACTTCCGGGATCGATCTTTTTTTGGGGTAGTTTATTGAGTACGAGGGCAGAGCATTCTTCGCCTAAATTAACTAATTGCAAATTTTCAATTTTCTTTTTATGTGTAAGGAAGTCCCTCATAAATTTAGAGTATTTGGGCATTTGGGTTAGGACTTCGATAAAAGGAATATTGACATGCAATTGTTTTAGCAAACTTTCGAATTTTGCGAATTGCTCGTTGGTTTTCTGACGAATTAACCTACCGGGGTACGGAACTCGAGGAGCCTTGGTAGGCTCTGTTGATGGGGGGGGTCCTTCTCCTGCAGATTTGTTGGCGTTGATTCTTCCGCGGCTGGAGGTACTTCTGCAGGCCCTACGGTCCGGTTTCGTAGCGTGATGAGGTGAACTTGCGCCTTCGGGTTGGTTTCGGTATTGCTGGGTAATGCGCCTTGTGGTCTTTCGGAAAAATTTTGAGCTAGTTGACTTATTTGTTTTTCTATGTTTTGAATGCTAGCCTGTTGATTCCTAAAGTTTGATTCTAATTGTAGGAATCTTTCCGAATTTTTCTTGTCAGTGTCAGAGACGAGGCGAGATATAGTATCTTCGAGCCTTTCTCTTCCACTTTGTTGTTGAGTGAAATTCTGTGACTCATTTCTTGATTGCTGAAAGTTTGTTCGTTGTGGTTGCTGGTTACTACTATTGCCGGGCTCCCTCCAACCAAGGTTTGGGTGGTTTCGCCATCCTTGGTTGAAGGTCCCCGTTGGAGGACCCGACGGCCTAGGTCTATTATCAATGTAGTTTACCATTTCTTGTTGATCGTCCGTTTCTTTCATGCAACTCCAATTTTCATGTGACCCACCACACCCCTCACAAGCCATAACCGAGACTGTTTTTGTCATTTCTAATTTTTTTATTTTTGAAGAAAGGGCCTCGATTTGGGCTTGTAAAGAGGTGCTTTCGTCTACCTTATGGGCGCCCGGGGCGATAGTTTTATTTCCCCGGGGAGTGTGCCATTGAAAATTGGTTTGAGCAATTTCCTCAATCTGATTATATATTTCGTGTGGGCGTCGATTACCTAAAAGTCCCCCGGAGCTAGAATCAAGTGTCTGCCTAGTATGTGGCAACAACCCATTGTAGAAAGTGGATACTTGTTGCCATATTGCGAGGCCGTGATGGGGACACTTGCGTAATAGCTCCTTGAACCTTTCCCAAGTTTCATATAAGGATTCCCCGTCCTCTTGTGAGTATGTGTTAATTTCAGCCATTAATTTAGCAGTTTTAGAAGGAGGGAAATACTTATATAGAAATTTTTGGGCTAGTTCATCCCAGGTGTTTACCGATCCAGCTGGGAGGGTGTTGAGCCAAGCTTTCGCTCGGTCTTTTAGTGAGAATGGAAACATACGAAGGCGGATGGCGTCGTTTGATGCTCCATTGATCCGAAATGTATCACATATTTCTAAGAAATTAGTTATATGTAGATGGGGATCCTCGTCCGCGAGCCCGTGAAAGGTTGCGGAGTTTTGGAGCATTTGTATCAAGTGCGGTCGAAGTTCGAAGTTATTGGCTTCGACATTCGGGGCATTGATAGCGGCGCCGAGATTACCTACGGTGGGCCGTAAGTAATCCATGAGGGTACGTTGGTCCGCCATTGGGGGTGGGTCACCCGAAACCTTCTCTTGGTTTTTGGCTTTTAACCTTTTTCTGAGAAAGCGTTCGGGTTCTTCTAATGGTTCCTTTATGTCTTTATTGGAACTGGAGCTCATACACTACGCGAGGTTGGCGTCGGGTTCCAAGTCCTGCAATAAAAACAGAAAAGAATGTTGGTCAGAAGGTTCACCACGGCCCCGTGTCGAGCGAACACGGCCCCGTGGTCGGAGTTACAGTGGTTGTTTTTCAGATCCCAGTTACTGGAAGTTGGACACGACCCCGTGTTGCACCGACACGGCCCCGTGGTCAGCCTTCTGTTAACTTGAAAAACAAAAACTGCCAGTAACGTTGCTGAGCACGGCCCGTGTCCGACCAGGCACGGCCCCGTGCTGAGCTCTGCAGAAGCTGAAAAATCTAAAAAAAAAATCCTAAAAATTAAAGAAAAATAAAAAGATGATTAGGCCGTTGATTCCTAACTTTCTTAAAATCCTTGTGTCCCCGGCAGCGGCGCCAAAAACTTGATGTGTGTCGGTGTGTATATATTTTTAGATGTTTATTTAAGCCCTTTTTACACTTTTAGCCAAGTTTTAAATTTATAAAACACGATATTCACTAACACTAAACACACATATGGGCAAGTGCACCCATCGTGGACGTAGTATAGTGTTGGTAAGATACCGAGGTCGTCCAAGGACACAAGAGCTTTTAATACCGGTTTATCCTCAACGTCTAATCAAATCAAAAAGTTAGAAAAATGTTTTAAACTAAGAAAAATAAAAACTAACTAAATGCTGAAAAAGAAAATAAAATAAAAACAGATAGACAAGATGAATCACTTGGATCCGACACGTGTATTAGTATAACCTTTGATTATTTTCGCACTTTTGCACTTGTTTAAGAGATTATCTTAGTTATTGTAGTAGGCCCCTCTTTTGAAGGCGACGTTACCCTCAACCCAGTAGTTTGAGTCAGCAAGGATACAATCCTAAAGGGTCGGATTATTGAAAGATAATGAATTAAGTTATTAATGCAAATTATGGTAGGCCCCGCTTTTGGCGGTGACGTTACCCTCGGCTAAGTAGTCTGAGTCAGCAGGGATACAGTCCTAAATAGCCGGGTTATAGTATTAATAGTAGTTAGCTTATGAGGGGGTCAAAGAGTTTGGATCCCCGCCATCCAATACCTATGGGCATTGAAGGAGATCCTACTAAATTTGACCCAGGTCCCAAGCAGGACCTCTAAACGCTGAACAAGGGCAAGACCCTTACCAAACCGTTCCCTTAACCCCCGACCAGGTAGGCAACATACCTCCATATAGACCGTGGAGATATGAATGGTGAAAATCTTTTATTTTATATAGACAGTAAAATAACGCCAAGACACCACGGACAAACGATAAGGAAAGATCACCTTCAACATAAGTAACTAGTTATTAAAGTCATTAATACAAAACCAAATAAAAAGTGCAAAAGATTAAAAATAAAAAGTATTATACTAAACACTTGTCTTCACCAAGTGATGTAAGAGACTTAGGCAAACATGGCCTTGATTGTCAAGAACTCTTACGATCAATCTTGGATCCCGAGACGACTCACACACTCTACGATGGACAATGGATGATGGTGGTGGATGATGGTGTTATGGTGGTGATGGGTGGTGGATGAAGTGTGAGAGAGGTGGTGTGCCAAGGGATGAGAGAGAATGAAACCAAGCTCCTCTATTTATAGGCTGAACAGAACGCTGGACACGGCCCCGTGTCCGCTGGACACGGCCCCGTGCCCGTCTGACATTCTCTCTCTTCATTAATTGTAATTGCGAATTACAATTAATGCGCCTGCTGTACTTTCAACACGCCCCCGTGCCCGCTGGGCACGGCCCCGTGGTGAGCAATGGAAGCTTCTACTGGTTTGTCTTTTCTGCTGCTTCCTGGGCACGCCCCCGTGTTCACTGGACACGGGGCGTGTTCAGACTCTGTTCTCTTCTCTTTGTCTTGGGAGGTGCCGTTGAGGGTCCGGGCAGTTTACTTTTGTTCCTTTTCTTGTATTTATGATAGAATTAGTGGTCTTTTTGCTTCTTTTGTGATTTTGAGCTCATTTCATCCTGAAAATACAAAAGGAAGACAAAAACACTCTTTTTCCAACATTAGTACTTAAAAAGAGTTAGTTTTATGCCTTAATTGATGTGTTTTATATGTTGCATTTTACACACATCAACGAGCAAGAGTACCGCTATCGTCAAGACCCGCGTACGGGTGAGGTTGGATATTATCCAATGCACCAACTTCTCCTCATCCCACCACTCAACCGATGCCCCCATATTTCAGGTATTATTCTCAACCCCTATTTTTTCCGCCAAACATGCCACCACCAAACATACCCGCCCAAGACACTGTTGGATTTATATGTAAGGGTTCGATAAGTCAACGCTACTGACCGAGCTATGACCCGTAAGAGTTACACCTTGGGCAACGGACATTAAATCCACTTAACTTGGTTAACTGGTGATCACGAACAATTAACGGAACGAAATATATATAATTATCTAGAATAATTATATATTCGCGAGAAACGGGATTTATTATTTATACGGGTTATAAATAATGTAAGGTTTAATTATTTATTTAATTAAATTTTGTCTTTGCGGGCTTTGTATCACGTTTGGGCTTGTACTAGTCGTATTGGGCTTTGTAGGGCCGAAAGATAATTAGTGATGGTTATTAGGGTTTATGAGACAAAACCTAATCACCTATTTATATTATATATAATACACTAAGACCAATTATCTTTATAACAACATCAGTAGCCGTCAAACAAAAAAAAGGATTTTTTTGTTTTCCCTTTTCGCGATTGAACTCAAAAGAAAAAAAAGGTTTTTCTTTGTTTTGTGGTTCCGTAAAGCAAGTGCCATCACCATTATCTCCGGTGCCGCCACGAGACGCCTCGCTCTTTGGTTCGTGTTCGTATCTAGCGTTCGTTTGTTGTACCTCGGTATCTCACACGGTTAATTATTAACCACAAGGGTATAATTTTTCTCATCGGTAGATTAATTATCTTATGTATCGTATTTGCATGTTTGTAACCATGATCCTGTTCGGTTCACTTTTGGTGTTAATTATTTATATTTATTCCGCTGCGTTTTATTAATTATATATTTAGTTAAAAAAATATGTCAAACCCGTTTTGATAAAAAGTAAAATTGACACCACTGAATCCCAACAGTGGTATCAGAGCCACGCTTGCAACATGCAAATCGGAACCGGTGCTTTTAACCGGTTATAGATCTCAAACTTTAACTTGTTTAAAGTTTCAGATCTAAATATTTCTTGGGCAAAAAGTTATTTGGTCAAAAGTTTTATTTGTTTTATTTGACCAAAAGATTGCTCACTTCAATATGATTGTGTTGAATATGTAAATCTGGCCGACCTTGTACTTGTATTTTTGTTATTGTTTTGTTTTATGGTTTTGGCCCACTTTGTGGCTCAAAGTTGTAATAGATTAGGGTTTCAATTTTGTTATATTTTATATTATAATATAAAGTTGAAGACCCGAAGACAAAACAGAAGACATTACAGGAATCAAGGAGCTGCTGAAGACAACTAGATGCACTAGGTCCATCCTTGTGGTTGTTTGTTACCCCGTGACCCAGTTTGGTCTTGCTATTTGGCTCTAGCAAGATCAAACAAAATGGCCTAAATATTTACGTATTTATTTTTGCTATTATGGTTGCTTTTATCATATAAATTGTTATATTACAACCAACCTAATACCAAACTTTTAAAAGGTGTTTTAAAATGTTCACAATTAATTATAACAAGTTCTAAATTGATTTTTACAACTTGTAAATATTTGTTACAAAACAAATGGTTTATTTTATAATAAATAATAACCATTAGAGTTTTTGAAATTTAACAAGTTTTTAACTTTCTAAAACTCATAACTTAATAGTCTTAAAACTATTAACTTTAAATGGTTATACAAGTCGCGACAAACTTAGTTTTAATAGGTTATTTAAAATTAAGTGTCCTGAGAGATGAAAGGGTTCATCAAGATGTCACGACTAAATATATACTAAAATTGGCTCTTATGACCCTATTTGGTAAATATTAAATTAACCCATAATTAAAATCAATAGTCTATGCCATCCTATCACAAGCTACACTTGGAACGTAAAAGCGAACCATCAGAGTTTTGAGCCACAGCACCACACTTGATGTCTAGCATATCCTTCCAAGGTGCAAGGGTTTCGTTGACACATCCGGCCCTTCCACAAGTACCACTTTTAGGACGACTATTACTTTTTCTTTTCTCACCACATGCTCCAACTGTCTCGAAAGTAAAAAGTCGGCATAGGTGAGGCTAAACGTATCAATGCATAGACAAGAGTTGTCTTAGCGGCCTCATACTCGAGAGTTGTGCAATTCTCACAATTGACACTCGTTGTCGGTCTGCCTAGTCACTTACTAAAGAGCATGCCACAGCTGCCTTTACTACTGACATAGCCAGATTCTCATTCCTTGTTCTAATTACTGTAATGAGTCATTAATTAAATAAGGAAATATACATCGAAAATACTAATTAAAATCTCTTTGCTTATGTAACAGATGTCTAATGAAAACAACTCTTTCGTTCTCAAGTCTATAGTTGAAAAGGAAAAACTGAATAACACCAACTTTCTCGAATGGCACCGCAATCTGAGAATAGTTCTCAAGATGGCGAAAAAGCTCTATATCTTAGATGGCCCAGTCCCTACCGAGCCTGAAAGTAACACTACTGCTGCTCGTAAGGCACTGGAAAAGCATAACGAGGATGCCATTGAGGTAGCCTGCCTTATGCAAGCCACCATGTCTCCTGAACTTCAGAAGAACATGGAAGATAAAGATGCTTATGACATGATCCAGCAACTGAAAGGCATGTTTCAGAAACAAGCCCGACAGGAGCGATATGACACCATGAAGCAGCTCATAAGCTGTAAAATGCAAGAAGGATCATGTGTCAGTTCTCATGTGCTTAAGATGAAAGGGTACATTGACCAGATGAACAAACTTGGTTATCCCCTGCAAGATGAAATGGCAGCGGACTTCATCTTGAACTCTCTCCCTAGCTCATATGACCAGTTCATTATGAACTATAATATGAATGCTTGGGTGAAGACTGTGCCTGAGCTACATGGTATGCTTAAAACGGCCGAGATGAACATTCCACATAAAACCAACCAAGTTCTGATGGTCAAGTCTGGTGGTGTTAAGAAGCCCAACAACAAGAAAAGGGCTCATAACAGCAAAGGCAAGAAAATGGCTGTTGTTGCTGCCAAATCTGCCACCAACAACAAGCAGGTTGCTAAACCACACCCTCCCCAGGAGCGTCAGTGCTTTGAATGCAACCAAATGGGGCACTAGAAAAGGAACTGCCCACAATATCTAGCCAAGCTGAAGGCGAACAAGGCCAATAACATTGGCACTTCTTCAGGTATTCTCATTTATGTTATTGAACTTTTTACTGTCTCCGGCAACATATGGGTATTTGATATCGGGTGTGGTTACCACATCACTAATGTTTTGCAGGAGCCTAAAAAGTGGAGGAAGCTGAAACAAGGCGACATGGAACTCATCGTTGGTGATGGGAAAAGAGTGCCCGTTCTTGCAACCGGCACATTT
This sequence comes from Helianthus annuus, assembly GCF_002127325.2. Classification (NCBI taxonomy): domain Eukaryota; kingdom Viridiplantae; phylum Streptophyta; class Magnoliopsida; order Asterales; family Asteraceae; genus Helianthus; species Helianthus annuus. The sequence goes on from NC_035439.2 coordinate 19,071,235, forward strand.
CATTTTTCATGTCCTTCTGGCCTTGTAGTTAACTTAAACAATTGTTTGTTTGCACCTGGTATAACCAGAAACATTATTTTGGTTTTCTTTTTGTTTGAACAAGGTTTCAAGTACATTTTTAATGGTATTTCTATTTCTGCCTACTTGAATGATGTCTTTTATTTTGAGGCTAAACCTCGAAATGGTATTTATGAGATTGATGTTCAAACATGTAATAACATATATTATCTTTCTAAGCGTAACAAAGTTGGTATTAATGAAACCTTTCTATGGCATTGTAGACTTGGCCACATAAGTAAGGCACGCATAAAATGGCTCCAATCCGAGGGGATTCTTGAATCCACTGGACAGGACTCCTTTAATGATTGCGAATCTTGCTTAGCTGGCAAACTCACAAAGCGTCCCTTCACTGGTGTTGGTGAACGGGCTAATGGTCTGCTAGGACTCATTCACACTGATGTATGTGGCCCTTTCAGAACCATGACAAGAAACCATGAAAGATATTTCGTTACTTTCATCGACGATTATAGTCGATATGCTTATGTCTATCTTATGAAGCATAAGCATGAAACTTTTGAAAAGTTCAAAGAGTTTCAAAAAACGAAGTAGAAAACCAACTTACTAGAAAGATAAAAATACTTCGATCAGATCGAGGTGGTGAATACCTCAGCTTAGAGTTCCTCAATCATCTCAAAGAGTGTGGAATAATTTCAGAACCCACTCCACCTGGCACACCCCAACTTAATGGCGTGAGCGAGAGGAGAAATCGAACCCTACTTAATATGGTTCGATCGATGATGTTTAGAACTAACTTGCCTCACTCCTTTTGGGGTCATGCTCTTATGACTGTCGCCCGCATTGTCAATCTGGCTCCGACTAAAAAGGTAAACAAAGCGTAAACCCGATTTGGAATACCTAAAAGTATGGGGATTTGATGCATACATCACAAGTGATGCTGATGATAAACTCGATCCTCGAGGCGAAAAGGTTGTTTTCGTCGGATACTATAAAAGAAGCGGATATTATTTCTACCATCCTGATGCAAATGTTATTTCCATCAAAAGGAAGGGGCACTTTCTCGAGGAAGAACTTCTTAATCGAGGAACTGGAGATAATGTGGTTGATCTTGAAGAAATTTGAGAACTAACAACAACCGCTGATGAAGTCGGAACGTCTGAACAACAAGAAATTGTTGCTGATGAATCAGACATGAACATAGGCGTTCGCAGAAGTAGCAGGACTCGTAAAGAACCTGACAGATACCTTTGGCATCTCGAAGGTGCTGAAGTCTTGGTAGTAGATGAGTCTAATGATGAACCTACTAACTACAAATCTGCTATCTCAGATCCTGAATCTGCGAAATGGCTGGAAGCCATGAACGCTGAGATGCAATCTATGCGTGATAATCAAGTTTGGGACTTGGTTGAGCTACCCCCCGAATCTCGGGCAGTAGGGAGCAAATGGGTTTTCAAGAGAAAAACCGATATGCATGGAAATGTACACACCTTTAAAGCACGGCTAGTTGCGAAGGGTTTCACTCAAACTCAGGGTATTGACTATGATGAAACCTTCTCGCCCGTTGCTATGATCAAATCGATCAGGATATTGCTTGCTATAGCCGCGTACTATGACTACGAGATATGGCAAATGGATGTCAAAACCGCTTTTCTTAATGGGCATCTCTCTGAAGATGTCTATATGGCTCAGCCAGACGGTTTTGTTGATCCAAAATATCCTAATAGGGTGTGCAAGCTGAATAAGTCCATTTATGGACTCAAGCAGGCGTCTCGTAGCTGGAATCTTCGTTTTGACCAAAAGATCAAAGAGTTTGGTTTTGTCAAAAATGAAGATGAGCCTTGTGTTTACAGAAAGGTTAGTGGAAGCACTATATCATTCCTCATCCTGTATGTGGATGATATACTGATCATTGGAAATAGCGTCCCTATGCTTAACGAAGTTAAACACTATTTGGGAACTTGTTTCGCAATGAAAGATCTTGGAGAAGCAGCTTATATTCTAGGAATCAAGATCTATAGGGATAGATCTAAGCGGCTTCTTGGGCTAAGTCAAAGTACATACATAGACAAAATGATGACACGCTTTAAGATGGAAAACTCCAAGAAAGGAGGTGTTCCTATGACTAAAGGGACTGTGTTGGACAAATCGCAATCTCCTTCAACGGACATTGAAATAAAGCGAATGGAAGCAGTTCCATATGCTTCAGCGATTGGTTCTATCATGTATGCTATGTTATGTACTAGACCTGACGTCTCGCATGCTTTAAGCATGACTAGTCGTTATCAGCAAACTCCTGGCATTGCCCATTGGACTGCTGTTAAGAACATTCTAAAGTATCTGAGAAGAACTAAAGATATGTTCTTAATGTTTGGAGGAGTAGAAGAAGAGCTCACTGTAAGATGTTACACTGATGCCAGTTTTCAAACTGACCGAGATGATTCTCGCTCACAATCAGGTTTCGTATTCACTCTAAATGGAGGAGCTATCTCATGGAAGAGCTCCAAGCAGAGTGTGGTGGCGGATTCAACCACCGAATCTGAATATATAGCCGCATCAGATGCTGCAAAGGAGGCTGCTTGGATGAAGAAATTCGTAACCGACCTCGATGTGGTTCCAAGCATTAAGAAACCCATCGAGATATTCTGTGATAACACAGGTGCTATTGCTCAAGCCAAAGAGCCCAGGTCTCATCACAGGGCCAAGCACATTCTAAGAAAGTTCCACTACATACGGGAAATTGTGGAACGTGGAGACATCGTGATAAGCAAAGTGGACACAGATCAAAACCTAGCAGACCCGTTTACTAAGCCCATGACTCAGGACAAGCATGATCAGCACATGGGTGCTATCGGGCTTAGATTAGCTAGCAGTATGTTTTGATTTAGTATTTGGATGTACGAACTTTTAACAGTTGTACTTTTTTAATTCAATTTTGATTTACTGGTTAAATGCAATTTTGAATCTTATAACTGTGTTTGATTTTAATACGTTTAATCTGTGAATCTTGTATTCTAAACTATCCGTAGTCGGTCAGACTCGTGGGAACGATTCTGAATTAAGACTATTCTGACTTTGGACTCAAGGAGTTGACTTCCAAACTCACAGACCTCATTATGAATGACGTTGGATGTAACTCGCATTAAATCATCTTCATGGATCTTAGTCATAAGATGATTTGATATTGGTATACTCATTTAGTATCCTTTGACCTGAGATACATATTAGAACTTCCGTTTACCAAGGATTATTCTTTGATTACTGTCAACCGCTATCGCGTAACTGCCAGTCATAAAGGCTTTAATTGGGAATAGTTCTGAAGTTCAGTGGGAGTTGTATGTAGTCGATATGGCATTCTGTACTCTTACATGATATGTAACAGTTAGACATTGCGGCGCCCTCGTTGATTCAAACTGGTAAAGTGTAAGGCCTTACCCAAACTTACTGTGTGTTTGTTCGGACCACTTTGACTCTTGATCGAGAACAATAATAATTGAACACCATATGAGAATGAACTTAATCCATGTCTCATTGATTCAATTTATGTCTTTTACAGAAAGGATGAATGACAACAATTACCATAAGTCTATTGTCTTGCAATAGTAAGTTGTTACTAATGGCAAGGTGTTTTGGTTAATGACTTTAAAGTGTCATACCTTGTTGGGGGCAGCCATGTGCAGCTAGAGCGCCGCTGACTGTCTGCGTTGAGGATTTTATCGAAGGCCGTCCAAGTGGGAGATTGTTGGATTTATATGTACGGATTCGATAAGTCAACGCTGCTGACCGAGCTATGACCCGTAAGAGTTACACCTTTGGCAACGGACATTAAATCCACTTAACTTGGTTAACTGGTGATCACGAACAATTAACGGAAAGAAATATATATAATTATCTAGAATAATTATATATTCGCGAGAAACGGGATTTATTATTTATACGGGTTATAAATAATGTAAGGTTTAATTATTTATTTAATTAAATTTTGTCTTTGCAGGCTTTGTATCACGTTTGGGCTTGTACTAGTCGTATTAGGCTTTGTAGGGCCGAAAGATAATTAGTGATGGTTATTAGGGTTTATGAGATAAAGCCTAATCACCTATTTATATTATACTAGGTTAGTTCCCCGTGTGTTACACGGGTTGAACAATTTAAACTATATAATAAATATTTCCTATAAAACAAAGACAGCCAAATTAGTAGATTGATTTAAGTGGGAAAACTTAATTAGAGAGGGCCCGAGGAAGTGTCATGTGTCCCCAAATACGTTTCTTTTATATATAGATGTTTTTAACTAACTTATTAATTGACTTTAAATTAGTTAAGAGTTTCTGTATTTTTTTTATAATTAATAATAATATCGGTTCTATATTTAATAGTCAAATTATTATTGATCATGTATTCAACTTGATAAACAAACATAAACATATAATAACAAGTTCAATAAATCAAAAACTATAAATGTCTTAACCATCTTAAAGTAATTAACCAACAAAAAAATAAGGTATCAAACTCCAATGAATCCAATCTATAAAACAACAATATTTGTATGATTTTGAAGTTGTTCAGAATTTTAAATTTTAATGCTTTGAGATCATAGTTATCCATTTGGAATTTAAATTTGGATATAGATTATGACTTTTATAAGGACCCGTAATTTTCCTGAATTTAAAATTAAATTAATTAATAATTATTTATAATTAAGATAGTCTAGAATAATGACAAGTTTTCATTCATTTAACTTGTGTTTAGTGTAGATAAAAAAAAAATATTCGATATGACTCCGTTTTATAATGAATTTTATATTGAAATATTAAAAAATGTTGATTAAATGTAATATTGTCTACCAAATAATAAAATAATACATCTTTAAAAAACCTCATCTATTACACGGGTTGAACAAATGTAATTTTATATACCAAATAATAAAAAAATTACATCTTTAAAAATACGCGCATTACACGATTTGAGTAAATGTAATTTTCTGTACTAAATAATAAATAAATATATATATATATATATTTAAAATTACATAAATGTATAAATAATAAATAATATTAGTTAGTTTTATTTTAAGTTTCATAAAATCTATTTGATACCAAACTAAACAAAACGTTCAAATATAATTAATTCAAATAAATAATATTATAAAGAGTAAATTACGATTTTGGCCCCTGTGGTTATATCACTTTTACCCTTTTGGCCCAAAAAAAATCTTTTAATATCTGAGCCCCCAACGTTTTTTTTCTAACCCTTTTGGCCTCTAAAACTAAATGGATGAGGTTAGTGTTAGGGGCCAAAAGGGTTAGAAAAAAAGACGTTGGGTGCTCAGATGTTAAAAAAATTCTTTTTTGGGCTAAAAGGGTAAAAGTGATATAACCATAGGGGTCAAAATCGTAATTTACTCTATTATAAATGAGAAGGAGATTAAATTAAAATAATAATTATCTATAAGAGATGACCTAATATGATGACAAGTGTCCCGAAAGTGGTTTCTTTTATTATATAGTATAGATATAATACACTAAGACCAATTATCTTTATAACAACATCAGTAGCCGTCAAACAAAAAAAAAGGATTTTTTTTGTTTTCCCTTTTTGCGATTGAACTCAAAAGAAAAAAAAGGTTTTTCTTTGTTTTGTGGTTCCGTAAAACGAGTGCCGTCACCATTATCTCCGGTGCCGCCACGAGACGCCTCGCTCTTCGGTTCGTGTTCGTATCTAGCGTTCGTTCGTTGTACCTCGGTGTCTCACACGGTTAATTATTAACCACAAGGGTATAATTTTTCTCATCGGTAGATTAATTATCTTATGTATCGTATTTGCATGTTTGTAACCATGATCCTGTTCGGTTCACTTTTGGTGTTAATTATTTATATTTATTCCGCTGCGTTTTATTAATTATATATTTAGTTAAAAAAATATGTCAAACCCGTTTTGATAAAAAGTAAAATTGACACCACTGAATCCCAACAGACACAACCGAAACCGAATTCGTTCCCAAAACCCAAGTTGAATCCTCTTCTATAAAAAAGAAGCCATAAAAAGAAGGATGAGACCGAAAAGCGTACCCCTAAGAAGGTAGAATTTTAGTCGCCTAAGGAAGAGTTCGAGTTGGCAAAAGCATGGCTCCACGTGTCGGAGGACGAGATTGTTAGTAAATAATTTTTTTATGCTTTTTTAAATAATATTTTTATGCTTTTGTAAATAATATTTTTTTTATGCTTTTGTAAATAATTTTTTTAGGAGACGACCAAGACATAAAGGTATTTTGAGGTCGTATACGCGAGAAGTTTTTCGCCGCAATGGGTCGTGGCGTGTATCGAACCGCCGACTCTTTTTCGGGAAAGTGGGGTGCTATGAGGCTGAATAGCAACTTCAACAACATATACAATAACCTCGTTAATAACACTCGAATGAGAAGTGGTGCGAGCGATGTCGATGTCTTGACAGAAGCCCACAACGAGTGTAGAATGCACCATGGGCATATGTTTACGTTGGTAACCACATGGGAGCTTCTTCGCAAATCTCCAAACTGGCATCTTGTGCCACCGTTCGACCCAACCCACCCTAGATCCAAACGGTCCAAATCGACATCCACCACCGAACCATCTGGGTCCGATGCTCGTACAGTAATTAATCTAAACGAGGATGCTGACGAGTTTGAAGAACCACAAGAGCTGCCTCGTCCAACTGGTAGGGATAAAAGTAAAGCCAAGGCACGTGGAAAGTCTACTAAATCAGATGGCCCGTCAAAGATTAGCGAGTTCCAGGCAGATCTCAAGAAAATAATCTCTATTAGGGAAAAAGACCAAGAAATGAGAATGGAGAAACAAATCCAAAGAGACATGGACTTTCTCGCAAGGGATGTGTCACATCTACAAGAGGAGGACCGAGTCATTTTGGAGGCTCGTAAGGCACAAATTCGAGCCAAATATATGTAGCTTTTTTTAAGTATGTTGTCTTTTTTTTTCTAGTATTTTTTTTTATGACTTTGTAGTGTTTTTTTTAATGAAATTATGTTTTTATTTTTAATTTTGTAGTTATTAAAATTGCTATTTAATTTAAAAAAATAAATACTTAAATAAATAATTAGTTAATCATGACACTTGGCTTCATCCACACCCTTCAAATTAAAGGGAGGCATGATAAAGCCTCCATGCTGACATGGCGATGACATGAATCTTAGTTGGCATGATAAAGCCCAATAGAGCTTCATCCACACCTTATAGCCTAATGGACACACCAAATGGCTACAATGGTGTAGATTTAAGAATAGAATTAAATGTCTGTGTGTTTCCGATGCCGGTTTATTATGTACCAATTGGATTGGATAATTTAAAATAGATGTTGACCAGAACTTAGAGAGAGAAATAGACCATTTTTTCATATTCATTTCATACTTAAAAGAGAAAGTAGAGATACTAAGGTGTAAATATTTAAGGAGAAAAAACAGCTGTTAAAAGAAATGATTCATAGCTAGATTACCCAGCCATTACCTAAAGAGAAAGTAGAGAGACCCATGATTCCTAAAAATATGCAATAACTTAACCATGCACTCTAGCTCCACACATAAATCCTCTCACGTCTACATGCATTCACCATACACATAACATTTGGGAAGGGCACATATCACGGTTCCAGAAAAAAAAAAAGTAATGAATACGTACACAATTGTCCCCTTAAGATTAGTAACTTAATAAGCTTCAAATTATTCAAAGACCCATGAAAGAGTAAGCTATTAAACATGTTATTATCTTCCTGTTTCCTACTGTTATTTTTTTCAACCAGTCCGTTAAACATTATTCCATAGTATCAATACAAGATATCATGTTTTTTTTGTTCTTTTGATAACAAATGGAACTTTGTTCTATCAATATTAATCTAATTGACTGTTTTATTAATACAGTACAAAATTACACCTCTTTTTTTGTTGATACTTAGGATGAGGTCCAATGAGCTAGATGTTGGAAAGGAGTTGAGTATGCTAGATGGAGTCCTAATTAATGTCAAGAGGCTTAATGTTGATCCAGGTTAAATGCCATTGGTTTGCCTATAAATATAGTTCCATTGTTCTAGATATATGTTATTAACCATACTAGACTACTACACTTAACGTTGATTCAGGTAAATCATGTCATTGGTTTTTGCTTATAATACGAAACAATGCCTATGAAAGTCTTTGCTCTAAATTCTAATATATCAAATAAATAAACTGCGTTTTTAATAAACATTGAAAAATGTGATCACTTTTATCCAGATTTGAAGTTATAAATCAGTATCTTGACTTTGTAAGTCAACATATGTACCTCTTTGTTAGTCATTTTTGGGAATTGTTTATATAGATAGATAAGCTTTGATGTTGGATGTGCAAATAATGAAAACTATGTCAATTCCACCACAGCAAATGATGATACCAGTAGCACTACCCCTACAATTACGCTAGTAGCATCGGTTCAAGATGTCAATGCTAGCCCAAATGAGAATGGTATTAGGTCTTCAAGTTGGAGGTGTGTTACCAGATTAACGAGTATATTATGTAATATTCTTTTGAAATTTCTATATAAAAGTTGCATGTTCTTTACTTTATGTCGATTATTATGCATAAGTATTATTTTATTATGCCATTATACCATTAATATACCCGTCCCACAGACGGATATAGAACTAGTTGTATTTGAGTCAACATGAGATAACTTGTGAAGCAAGGGTTACTAATGTATAAATATAAGATCACAAAAGGTGTCCAAGGAATAGGGAGAAAAGAGGGAGCAAGTTTTGAGTCTTGTATTTTCCGTTTGTTAATAAAATTCGAAAAGGCCATCGTGGAGTTTGTCTACTCCACAAAAAATTGGCGTTTGTAGTCCTAGTTCTTGCTCGGTATCAGGGGCGGACCTACACTTGGTGGTGGGTGGGCGGGCGCACCCCTTGGAAAAAAAAAAGTTAGTGTAATTTTTAGGCAAAAATCTTGATCGCACCCCTTAAAAATTTGGTTAAGTCTCTCGTCCGTCCCACATGAACTTTCAAAACCACCAACAAAACTAGATGAAAAGAAAAAGTGAGGTTAGAGAACATGAAAATTCTCAGTCTGCGTGAACAGAGGCGATGACAATGACAAAGAAGTTAATTTATAACCTAATGTACAATTGGGCCTCTTTTGAAGTTGACAAAGAAGAATCCACAATTGGGCCTTTTATGTTGAAAGCAGAGCCCAAATTATAACAAATGTTTATATACTCGGTGCAGGACATTATTAATAAATAAAGAATAAAATACTGTGATATAATATTTATAATATCTTTGAATTTCAAGTAAGGGTATTAAAAGCACACAAATATTAAAAATAAAGCTAATCTGGCTAAATGTGCATTGTTTAAATGTTTGATTATTTATTTGTGAAAGTAAAATTATGTTTGTTTAATTGTTTTAGTTTATTTGATTGTGGTTAACAAATATTACTAGTATATGATTGAATATTTGAATATTTATCTTACTTCTGTTGATTATACAAAATTTAGTTTGGTTATTTTTTTTAAATATGATCCGGCCCGACCTGATCTGACCAAACCTGACGAAAAAAATTATTGTACAGCGAAATAACGTACTACCCTTAAAAAGTTCCGCCCCCATGAAATTTTTTTCTGGGTCCGCCACTGCTCGGTATCATTCTTCTTTCCAACAATTGATATCAGAGCCTCATTGATCCGAGGCTCGTGTTCGAAGATTCTGAAGTTTCGAAGACCGGTGTTGCTTCCAACCTATCGTCACAAGGCTACCGGATCGGCTGAAGCTTGATTGTGACTGGTAGTGTTCCAAAGGGCAGAATCCGACCAAGAAGACAAGATCACAAGGCTGTAACAGGCTTGATTGTGATTAGAAGTTGCAAGGTTAGAAAGTTTTTTTGTTGGTTCGAAAGTTTTTTAACATACTGTAATGGCGGATGGTGAAAAAGGACTGTTAAAACTATGTAATGCATATCATACATTATGCATCTCAGTTTAACAATTTAATAGTTTTTTTTTATTTATTCGTTTTTTATACATGGTATGGATTGGAAGCTTGGATCTGGGCTTGGAGCTGGATGTGGATTGCATTGATGGGCTTGGAGCTAAGTTGCTGGATTGCCTTGAAGGCCTTAACAACTAATTGAAGGAAAAAAGGCTTGGAACTTATAGTTATACGGTGGCCCAAGTTTCGATCAAATGGTTTAAGGGACCAAGGCCTTAACAACTATTATTGTTACAAAGGGGTATGGGTATCGAGAGTTGGATCGCCTATATAAATCCCAACCCGTCACGTTTGTTATTTTTTCACATTTTAGAGTGTCCAAAAATTTCTCTCTCACTTGTTTGAGATTAGGGTTTCATTATCTTGTTTGATCATTTTCTAGTTGAATTTGATCTTTAGAGTGCTTCTCATTGTTTGTATAGATTATCATATTGATAATCTACTCTTTGAGCGTTTGTGAGAGTTTTAGGGTTTGTATCTTTGTAATCGGATCTTCTTTGTTGTTTTTCTTTTGGGAATAAATCAGTAAGGTTTGGGTTTCATGATTGCGTTGTCCTGGATTTGATGAACATACTTGCTATAGGATTTGTTAACAAGGAAAATCCTGGTGACGGTAACCAGGTGTGTTATAGTAGTAATAGTCTCACAAACTTATGGCATGCTAGACTTGTTCATCCTTCTGATCAAGCTATTAAGGTGTTTAAAAACAAGTTAAAACTAGGAAATTGTGATCATTATAGCCCTTGTGAACTGTGTCAAAGGGCTAAACAACATAGGGAGTCGTTTCCCTTGAGTGATCATAAGACTACTGATATATTGGGCAATTAGTTCACCTAGATGTGTGGGGTCTATAAAGAATTCAAAGTAGGGAAGGTCACAAATATTTTCTAACAATTGTTGATGACTTTTCAAGAGCTATGTGTGTGTGTGTTTGATGAGAACTAAACAAGAAGTTTTTGAGAACATAGTTGCATTTACTAATGTAGCTGAGAATCAATATTCTGTAAAAAGATAAAATGTTTTTTTTTTTTTTTTTTTTTTTGAATAGATAGAACAATATCATTCCACATGAAAAGGGCAATTACAAAGCAATGGCAGGTAGTCGGGCAACAAGTTGCGCCGCCACCCCCTTTTGAATAGAAAAACCAATTCTACTAAATACAAAGTTTGAAACCTTTAGCGACGAATAATTACTATTAATGACCTTTTGAACCCGATTCAAAAGTCGCACAGCGTCAGGAGCAAGACCACCAAAGGTATCAAACGCAAACGGGACAAACACATGTTGATTCTCCAGGCAGGCTTTCTCATGTTTTGCCACTTTGCTCGCCTCTGCCTTGAGCACCGCTTGCCCTACGACAAAGCCCTTGTCCTTGAGCCCGACAAGGGAGGAGACTCCAGTTAGATCTACACAAGCGTGTTTCCCCCTTCCCATCCAAACACAAGGATGTCCGCCGGGCGTAAAGTGGACCTCCCCTCTAAGGGGTCAGTCAGGAAATTTACTGGAGCCTCCTTTTTGGCAGAGATCCCGGCCCGCTTAAGAACATAACATAACACATCTCTCACCCAATCATGCCGATATTTAAACCCTGGTAGCTCTTTACAGTGGATCGCGTGCTCGCCGAAAGAATCCAAACACGCTTTGCGGCATACCGGACATGGCTCGTCAACTGGGAACAAAGGAATCATCAGTCGGTATCTAAGGATAGCACGGTATTCCACAGCCGACATGTGTTGCCCCAAGCCTTCAATAGGTACGACAGACAGAAAATCCTGAGCATGTGGGGCACGTAGACATTCAAACACAGCTCTTTGTCGAGGGGATAAAACAAACTTCTCTTCAAACCTCTTGACAATTTCGCCATATAAGGCATTCACCAAAATGTTTTAAAAGTGATAAAGGGTCTGAGTTTGTTAACAATAAAATGAATAAGTTTTGTAAAAACAAAGGAATTGCTGTGGTTGAAAAGAAACATAGTCATTTGTTGAATGTTGTTAGGGCTCTTTTGTTTCAAAGTAAATTGCCTGTTAAGTAGTATGAATTATAATACTTGGATGGTTATGAAGGAGGCGATACTTAACGCACAAGATTTATAGGAGGCCGTGGATCCGATGACTGGAGACGTCATTGATGCCAAGAAGAATAATATAGCCCGTGCCATGATTTGTTCAGCTCTCCCCGAGAACATATTATCTCAAGTTGCTACAACAAGGAGTGTACGACAGATATGGGAAGCCTTCTGGGTAAGGTATTTTGGGGCTGACCGGGTTCAACAGGCTCGACTACAATCTTAAAGAGGAAACTTGATCAACTCAAGATGAAGGATGCCAAGACAGTTGAAAAGTTTGCTGGGAAATTGGGCTAGATAAGGAATAAATTCAGAAGTTTTGGTGCCACTCTTGATGATAAAGATCAGGTTAAGAAACTCCTAGATAGCATGCCCGATAGGTTCATCGCCATAGTAGCAACAATTAAACAGGTGGCCGATCTTGAAACATTAACTGTTGAAGATTGTATTGGGAGATTAAAAGCCTTTGAAGAAAGAATCATCGGCTAAACAAATGGGTAAACTCTTGCTCACAAATACAGAAAATCAAACCCAAACGAAAAATGGATCAAGACCGAGGATATCGAGGAAGTGGCCGTGGAACTGGATACCGAGGTAGAGGTGGTGGATGTGGCCACAGTTCTAGACGAGGACGAGGCAGGTATCAATCTAATAACAAGAACCGATCTGGGAATCAAACAAAGGTGGGAATGATAACCAACGCCAAAATCGTGAAGGTGAACCGAGTAGGGGCCGAGATAAAAGAAACCTAACGTGTTTTAGTCGCAACAATCAAGGTCACTACTCATGGGATTGTACAAAACAACCCCAACCAGAAGTTAATTTGAATCAAGGCTGAGAGAATGGACCGACTTTGATGATGGAGATTCTTTTGAACGAAGAGAAGGTTTACCCGAAGATGTATTTTAATGACATAAAGGCAAAAGGAATACCAATACCAATAAGAAACTGGAATTCGAAGGTTTTTCACTGCACCTTACTCGCCACAACAAAACGGTATAGTTGAGAGACAGATCAGATGATCTTAAACACTACGAGGAGTATGATGAAAGCAACGAATGTACCACAAAATTTATGGGGTGAAGCTGCGCTACACTCGGTATATATTTTGAATAGATCACACCCACAAAGGCTTTGAAAAATATGACTCCATATGAAGCTCTAAAGGGAAGAAAGCACCCACAAAGGCTTTGAAAAACATGACTCCGTATGAAGCTCTAAACGGAAGAAAGCCTAGTATTAAGCACCTACGCGTTTTCGGATGTAAAGTAAAGCCCACATGAAAGTACCATCCGTAAACACCACCAAACTCGATGATCAAAGTAAATTATTGGTATATCTAGAAGACTTTACGTCAGCCGGGACGTCAAGTTTGAATAAAGAGTGGGATACGAATGGCATGGACACAAACAGTCCATGCAAATCGGAGTTGGGCCTAACGAAGGGCATGATACACATGACGACGAACAACCGATTGACTCACACCCGAGTGACAATACCAGCTACAAAATGAAGAACAGGGGCAATGAACAACATGAAGCACAAGTAAATGGCTCACCACCTCGAAGATCAGGCAGAGCTATAGTATCGCCAAAGCATTTGGAAGACCATGTAATGCTACAAGAACAAGAGCCAATTCAAATAGATGATGAAGCTGTTACTTTTGGAGATGCAAAAAGACTGATGCAATGAAGTCAGAGTTAAAATCAATTGAAGAAAACAATATGGGTACTTTGTAACTTACCACCGGTGCAAAAGCAATTGGTGTTAAGTGGGTTTTCAAGGTGAAACGAAATGCAAACAGAAGTGTAATAAAACATAAAGCGAGGTTGGTCGCAAAAGGTTACGTTCAAGAAAAGGGTATACACTTTGAGGAAGTTTTGCACTTGTCACTAGAAAAAAGAAAATAAAACAAACACACAATGACGACAAAAAAAAAACCACAATATCAAATAAAAAGACACAATTATATAGAAAAAAATTAAAATCCACAGACTAAAAATCTAAAATCGTACAATTCCAATACCGCCGAAATGAGTTCAGTTGGAGTTTGTTTTACAAATTTCTTACGAATTCCTAGTTTTAGAAGAGTGTATTTGAACCAATTAAAAAAGGTATACTTTGAAGAATGTGCTTCAACATATCTTGTTCGTTGAAGGATGTTATTTAAAAAAAAAAAAGCTTAAAATTACATGTAAATCTAATGATTTCCATTTGTTTGTTACGAGTATCAACCGTACACCTTCCTAGGTTATCTCAAGGGTATACATTTATTTCTATTTGTTAATGTTGTATTTATGCTTAGAGGCTATTTATTTACCTTTAATGAGGCACTTAATGGTTCAGACATCTTACTGATTCAGCACTTAATGGTTTAGACTGTTTGTTTCACGAGCAGATGTCTGAATGATTTAGACATTTGCCTCTGAATGGTTAGGATTTATACAGAGTCTGAATGGTGAAGACTTCTAATCTAAATTGGTCAGACATTTGCCTCTGAACGGTTAAGCATTATACAGGCTCTTAATGGTTCAGACCTCTTACTGGTTCAACACTTAATGGTTAAAACCTCTTACTGATTCAGCACTTAACCATTCAGATGCTGTCAAACAGCCCCTTGGTCTCTTGTATACCTTTATATAGATCTTTCATGTATCTGTTGTAATCACAGTGTGAGATTTAATCAAAGTTTCATGGTATCGAGCCAGCCTTGATCCCCTGCCTCTTCTTCTTCATCGTCCCTACCTCTCCCTCCCCTATGGCTTCCTCCTCCAATTTTGATAACCCCCTTCCTCCACTCACCAACCTAATTCCATCAAACTTTCGTCATCAAATTATCTTTTATGGAAGGGTCAGATGGAACCCCTTCTTCATTTTCAAGATTTGGCGTCTCACATTGATGGCTCTGCCGAACCACCTGCTCCCACCATAACCAAAGATGGCAACACTAGCCCTAATCCTCTTTACAGTTCCTGGTTAAATAATGATCGTCGTGTTGTTTTGCTTATTAACGCTACTCTTACAAAGGAAGCTATGTGCGTTGTTGTGGGTCTTCCTACGGCTCGCAGTGTGTGGGATGCCCTTGCAGTGGCCTTGAGGCCACTTTTATACTGTAACACCTCGAAAATTCCTGTCCATTAGAATAAAGACACGTGTCATGAGAGACAGACGTGTCAGAAAAACCGGATTAAATAAAAGATGTTTGGTAGGATTTTATTTAAAAAGGGGCGTCATGTTATTTAAAATACCTCTGAACGACCCAAGGGCGACATGTTATTAAATCACCTCTGAGCAACATGAATTTTATAAATCCCAAGATCCTTAAATCTTTTGAAAGTCATCCTATATGATAATCGGTTGTTTCCAAATAAATAAAGTTCCATCTTTTATGTGAACTCGGGATTTGACAGGATTGTTACTACTAATAATGCTAAATAAGAATTCTTATAAGAAAGAATCAAGAATAATTATGAAGCTTGTTAACTATTAAAAGAATCCAAGACTTGCTCTTGGTATTTCCGTCACTTTGCAAGTTCCACAAGAGGTCAAATGAAGATGGGAACATGTAAGACCTATCCATGCATGCAATGGCTGAACAAATGGCCCCACTACTTAAAAAGATGGACTGAATTCGGAAATTGTTTGATTGCATGGTCAAGACTTAAAAGTTTACAAATTTTTGTCCTCTGACCAACGGTTACGGACCGCAAGGCTCTAGGCTTACGGTCAGTAAGGAGGGTACCTGGGCGTTTTCAGCAAGGGTCGGTTACGGACCGTAGCCATTTCAGCATACGGTCCGCAAGAGGTGCTTACGGACCGCAAGGCCTTAAGCTTACGGTCCGTAAGACTGTCGCTGGCAGCAGAAGATGGACAGCTGCCTGTTCAGCCTGTTGCACCGCCTTATTGAGGTGGTTTCCGAAACAAGGGACTCTCTAGGCAGTATTTAGCGTATTAGGGACACCTGGGGTGATCTTGTAACTATCCTAGACTTCCATGTCTTGATCCTAGAGCATCTTGGTCCCTATATAAGGAAGTGAAGTGGTGAACTTTGATCATTCATTGTGACACTCACTTGGAGCTATTCTCTGGAACTTCCTTGGACATCAACAAGTGCTCATTAAGTCTCTAATCCTATTTAGGATCCTTGTAAGTAACCATAACCTCCCTTAATCCATTTTAGCTTAGTTAATTAAGTAAAAGTCAAACCGTCGTAATTAAGGTTTGACTTCGTGATTAATTAAAATGTGCTCTGTCAAATCACGAATTAAAGATACCTTTAAGTAGGTAATTATGTGGGTAACAAACCCTTAAAAGGATATTTCCAGATTCCCACTCTAAGCATGTCAATTGTCGAGTCAAAGCTAACTATAAAAAGTCAACAGAATGCTTAAATCCAAATTAACTTATAATTAGCAATGTAGGATGCATGCAACCTGTTTTATCATTAATATAACTTGGTAAATAATGTAAGAACATGTTCCAACATGTTCAACTCGACAATTTTCTGTTTAGACCCGGTTTGGAACCGAAAGTCGCATAGTTTGACTTTCGCTTTGACTTTCAGTTCTGACCCGTTTTAGTCAAGATTAAGATTACCTTAGAGCTTTTTTTGGACCTAATAACATGTTAGTATATCCTCCTGTGATTATACAACTTGGTTCATTAGATATCTTGATCGTATGCATGTTTCCGTTAAATGCCCATATGTTGACCATTATGCCCAAATGTCCATAAATCATGATTTATGAAAATATAAAAGGGTAGACATCTTAGTTACTGAATTATGGACTTGTCCCCAAAATTTGACGTCAGTTTGAGGTCTAGGTTAGGAGTTATGCTCATTAGCGTAAATAGAAGCTTTCTTAGTAAATAATTAGCGTAATTAGCATGTAACCTACCTAAACCCAAATTGTGTATCAAAACTTTATACCCGCTGTTATATAATAATATTTTGGGAATTTTAAAGATTTTTATTTATTTTTAGGCTGAGCATAACTTAAGGTTTTAAGCTTAATTCGGCTTATGCCGGTTTTGCCCTTTTTGACCATAAAATGAGTTTTACAAAACTTTTTGACCCCAAACCTTTTTCTACTGATTTGTTATGTTAAATATATTATTTTGAGCTTTCTGGAATTATAAAAATATCAGCTTTTCTTTTAAAACCCGGAAATGGCTCCAAATCGCCTTTTTAGGCATTTTTACGACATAGTATATGTTAAAACTAGTTTATATACATAAGGTTCAATACCTACTGATATAATTAGTAAAATTTCATATCATAGCAGTAAACTAAGGTTGAGAACTCAGGTTTCCATTTTTGACCTTTTAAGTTTATGTGAAATTACCAAAATGCCCTTATGAGGCGTAAAGTGGGTGGAAAATCATTCGGGGCATAATAGGACATAACTTACTGATATTACAACATATTTGGCGCATATAATCTCAGGAAACTTGTATATGATTTATATGGTTACCCGTTACGCATTTTCGCGTTCGGATCGGCTTATGTGACTAGTTTATGCACATTAGCCGAAGCGGGTCAAACCGTATCATCTTGGTCTCTAAATTCAGAATGTGTTTAGTTTACCCATAACATACCAGTATCTAAGCTTGTAGGGTCTAAGTCACATTCCTTTTCGGTTTTCGCCTTCCTCGCGATTTAACCATGTTTATCCTCCGAAACTAACCGGTCTAAGCTTAGGCTATGTTAAAAGACCCGTTAGGATTCTAATAGGTTATTATAAACCTTCGTTCCAGAATAGGAGCCCAGTAAAAGACACTTGCATTTTGCTTTTGTGGTTTATACTTGCTCAGGTAAATACTTTTAACTTATTTTCCGTTATACGGGCTTAGGGGTACGGTATATAAAATACCGCTTGGTCGAGCAATTGACCCTAACTCATTAGTAGTTGGGTATTATCAATGTGACCCGTTTGAAAACTGGTTTTGTTTGTTTTACGCCTTTGGGAGCTGGTACTTCACGCCCTCTGAGCACTCGTCCCCGTATCAGCAACAGCAGCAGCAAGATCCTTCTGAGGATCAACGATTTGTGGCAGTCACTCCGCCACCACCACCACCAGTGGAACAGCAGCCGCCTCCGGAGCCACCGAGGCGGAGAAGGTCGAACGCACGGATGTCCGTGCGAGGAGGGGTTCGAATCAGTACTCCCCAGCCCTCAAGTGGTAGTCATTATCCGCCACTCCAGGAGGAAGAGGAAGTCCCACAGATGGGAGGTCCATCCAGCCCCATTCCAGAAATCAACTCAGTACCTGCGGCACCACCGTTGGGTTTCGATAACCCAATCCCTGCATACGCCGGTTCAGCGGCGTATAATCCCTTTGAGCAGCCGGCGCATACCCACTACAACTACAACTACGCTAGTGTGGATCCATATCAGGAAGCATGGGATTACAACGCTAGTCACCCAGAGGGGCCTTATGGTGGCCTATGGATTACTGGCTACCCGACTTTTGGGTACCAGCATCCGCCGCCTCCTCCACCGGTGTACCAGCCGCCGCAGCCACAGCTAATTCCACCAGAGCGCCAGCAGGAAGTCCTTGAGAGATTAGACCGTTGTGAACGGGAGATTCAGACTAAGCGCAGACACAACAGAGGATTCTTCAAAGGACTATCAGATCTGATCAAGGGAAAGTCCAAAAGGAGGGACTATTGAAGATCCTTGTTATTTTTATTTAGTTGTAATTCAGTCCCTGCGTGGACTTTTTGCTTCAGTATTCAGCTCCTGCGTGAGCTTGTCATTTTCTACTCTGCTCCTGCGTGAGTATGTTTGGTTAGTTAACCCCTGCGTGGGTTTGTTCTTGAATTCCGCCCCTGCGTGGGCATTTATTTTCGTAGAAGTCCCGTTTTGGGCAAATGTTGTACTTGTTTGAAACAATTTATGAGATGTTTTAGTTAAGTTTTCATTTTATTTATTATATGCATAAAACATGAAGATAAATGAAAATTTAAAAAGGATCTGCTATTATATTAAATTGGTAAAATCTAAAGAGAACAGAGACCTAGCCTTTTGATTAATAAAACAAGGCCAAAATGGTAGTTCCATAATTAGGTTAAGATCCATAATTAACATCTCAATTTAGGACTATCCTGCGCTAATTATTAAGAGAATCTTAGGGGTAAGACCTAGCCTTAGCATTGTTGCAAACATGGCCAAGATGGTATAACCCACATAATATATTCCAATTATTGTTAACATCTGTTAGTATGTTAACCTTTTAGGCAACTGTGAATCAGTAAAGTCACACAGGCCATCCTTATTAAAGGGTTAATTTTAAATTCCCTTAATTATTTAACCGCTTCTTCGAGGCGAAGTGCCTGTGGGCAATAATTAAATGTCCTCCGTGACTAAGGACAGTGGTGGCTTATAACTCCCTGTTAATAAATGGTAATGAACTATGATTCAAACCTAAAACACCTAGATACTATAAAATCCTGGTTTATTAAAAACTGTCCCTGTGACTAGGCCTTATGTGCTAATAATAAGATATCATAGGATGATAAAATCCTAAGATTCTAACAAATTAACCTGAAATGGCAATTTAAAACCTTGGTTAATAAAACAGAAAATACTGTAAGAGCCTTTAAGTAAAAACCTTGTCCATCATTTATATGTAGCAATTGAAGCTACATGGCTGGATCGGAGGAAGTCAATAGCCATCCGGTAGGAAACCGTGATGATGCTAAATTCTTAGTAACGGGTGCTGAACTGAAAGCAATTGTGAATGATGCGGTTGCGAAAGCCTTGGAACAACAGTACAGTGAGTACAGTGAGACCCGTAGTAGAACCCTACCTACACCGCATGCTAAACCAAAGAATCATTCTGAGGCTCATAACAAACCACCACCTACTCAACCCAAATCTAAGAAAGATGATGACCGGCTTTCCTCAAATGAAAACAGTGTTCACCCCAAGAAGACTGTGTTTGACGATGCTCCGCGTGCTAAGGGTTGCACGTATAAATATTTTGTATCTTGTAAACCCCGGGAGTTTACTGGGGAAAAAGGAGCAGTAGACTGTATGACATGGCTTGATGAAATAGAGACAATTGTCGACATCAGTGGTTGCGCTGAAAGGGATATGGTTAAGTTTGCATCCCAGTCTTTCAAGGGTGATGCTCTAGCTTGGTGGGGGGGCGTTGATCCAGGCTTCTGGAAAGGTTGCCTTGTACAATATGTCATGGAAGCAATTTGTTGCTCTTGTCAAGGATAACTACTGCCCTCAGCATGAGGTTGAACGAATAGAATCTGATTTCTTATCTCTGGTTATGAAAAACCTAGACTGCCAGGCATACCTCACCAGTTTTAACACTTTGTCCAGAATGGTTCCTTACCTAGTAACCCCGGAACCCAAGAGAATCGCACGCTTCATTGGGGGTTTGGCCCCAGAAATCAAGGCCAGCGTGAAAGCCTCCCGACCTATCACATTTAGATCTGTAACCGATTTGTCTCTGTCCCTCACTCAAGATGCAGTGAGACAGAGATCATTAAGAAATGCAGACTCTGAAAAGAGGAAACGTGAAGATGAAAGTTCACGTCAGTCAGGCAAGAAGCATAAGGGGAACCGTGACAGTAAAAAGGGGTCTGAAGCCAGGAGGAACGATCAACAATCGGCGATAGGCCCAAGTGCAAGGTTTGCAAGAAGCACCACTTCGGAAGGTGCAGGTATGAGCAGAAATCCCAACCTAAGGCATGTGGGATATGCAAGTCCACTGAGCACCGACCTTTTGAGTGCAAAAAGTTGAAGGATGCAACTTGTTACAGTTGCAATGAGAAAGGGCACATCAAGACCAATTGCCCAAAGATAGTAAAGAAGGTTGAGGAGGGGAAGAAGACCAACGCTAGGGTCTTCCAGATGAATGTGCAGGAGGCCATCCAGAATGATAACGTCATAACTGGTACGTTTCTCATTAATGACGTTTACGCAAGAGTATTGTTTGATTCTGGAGCAGATAAATCCTCTGTAGATGATAAATTCTGTGAATTATTAAGATTGCCTGTTAAAGCCTTGAAGGTAAATTATGAGGTAGAGTTAGTAGATGGGACTTTAGAAACCGTCTCGACTATGATAGATGGATGTGCCATATCCATTAGGAACCACTCTTTTCCTCTGTCCCTCCTCCCGTTCAAATTAGCAGGCTTTGATATAGTAATAGGAATGGATTGGTTATCGCGTAACCAAGCCCAGATAGTGTGCAACAAGAAGCAGGTAGTAATCAAGACCCCATCTGGTGAGCCACTCACTATTCAAGGAGATACTCAACACGGGTTGTCAAAACAACTAGCCATGCTTAAGACATCCGGATGCACGAGTAGGGGTTGTGTCATTTATATGGCACAAGTAACTATTGGCGAGAAGAAGCCCAGGATCGAAGACATACCGATCATTTCTGACTATCCCGAGGTTTTTCCAGAGGAACTACCTGGTTTGCCACCGGACAGGCAGGTGGAATTCAAGATTGACATCATTCCCGGAGCTGCACCAGTAGCCAGAGCACCGTATAGATTAGCACCAACGGAGATGAAGGAATTAAGGACACAGCTAGATGATTTACTAGCTAAAGGTTTTATTAGACCTAGTTCATCTCCATGGGGAGCGCCAATTTTGTTTGTTAAGAAGAAGGATGGATCAATGCGTCTATGCATTGATTACCGTGAGCTAAACAAGGTTACTATCAAGAACAGATATCCTTTGCCCAGAATCGATGATCTATTCGACCAACTACAGGGAGCGAGTTACTTCTCTAAGATAGATCTCAGGTCAGGCTATCATCAATTGAAAGTTAAGGAGGAGGATGTACATAAGACCGCGTTTAGGACTCGTTATGGTCACTACGAGTTCCTGGTGATGCCTTTTGGGCTCACTAACGCACCTGCCGCATTCATGGATCTCATGAATCGCGTATGCAAGCCTTATCTGGATAAATTTGTCATCGTCTTCATTGACGACATCCTCATCTACTCAAAGGACCGAGCCAACCATGAGAGGCATCTTCGGTGCATTCTTAAGCTGCTCCATCAAGAGAAGCTCTATGCCAAGTTTTCAAAGTGTGAATTTTGGCTTCGCGAAGTCCAGTTTCTTAGACACGTTGTGAGTGAGCATGGAATTCAAGTGGATCCCGCAAAGATAGAAGTTATCATGAACTGGCAGGAGCCAAAGACACCTTCAGAGATTCGTAGCTTCCTAGGTTTGGCTGGATACTATAGGCGTTTTATTGAAAACTTCTCAAGAATTGCTGCACCCTTAACGTCGTTAACACGTAAGAACATTAAGTTTAATTGGGGACCTAAGCAGCAAGAATCTTTTGATATCTTGAAGCAGAAGTTGAGTAACGCACCAGTGTTAACACTACCCGAAGGCATTGAAGAATTTGTGGTGTATTGTGATGCATCACACACCGGAATGGGTTGTGTGTTAATGCAAAAGGGCAAGGTCATTGCCTACGCTTCACGTCAACTAAAGGTGCACGAAAAGAATTACACCACCCATGACTTGGAATTGGGTGCCGTTGTATTTGCACTTAAGCTTTGGAGGCATTATCTGTATGGTACGAAGTGTGTAATCTATTCCGACCACAAGAGCCTTCAACACCTGTTTAATTAGAAGGATTTGAACATGAGGCAGCGACGATGAATGGAAACCTTGAACGATTATGATTGCGAAATAAGGTACCATCTAGGCAAGGCCAATGTAGTCGCAGATGCATTAAGCAGGAAGGAAAGAGTGAAGCCGATAAGGATCAATGCCAAGAGCATTGAAGTTAAGAGCAGTTTGAATGAAAGGTTGTTAGCTGCACAAAAGGAAGCTGTGTTGGAAGCTAACTATCCTGAGGAAAAACTAGGAGTAACTGAAGAACAGTTGTCCTACGATAAGAACGGAATGTTGAGATTGAACGGACGAATATGGGTTCCTGTATATGGAGGACTTCGAGATGTTATCCTCAAGGAAGCCCACAGTTCCAAATATTCCGTCCATCCTGGAGCTGATAAAATGTACCAGGATTTGAAGGCGAATTATTGGTGGATAGGCTTGAAAAAGTCTATAGCTGCTTATGTAGCTAAATGCTTGACGTGTGCTAAAGTCAAAGCTGAACATCAGAAGCCGTCAGGTTTACTGCAACAGCCTGAAATTCCCACGTGGAAATGGGAAATGGTGACAATGGACTTCATCACCAAATTGCCTAAGACGCCGAAGGGAAACGATACCATATGGGTCATAGTTGATAGACTGACCAAGTCAGCACATTTCCTGCCCATTAAAGAAACCTTCAGCTCTGACATGCTAGCCCAACTGTACGTGGATAAGATTGTGGCTTTGCATGGCGTACCAGTATCCATTATCTCAGATCGGGATACTAGATACACATCACATTTCTGGAAGAGTTTCCAACAGTCTCTGGGCACTCAATTAAATTTCAGTACGGCTTATCAAACGGATGGGCAGAGTGAGCGTACTATCCAGACATTGGAAGACATGCTACGGGCATGTGTGATTGATCTAGGAGGAAGTTGGGACCAGAATTTACCATTGGTCGAGTTCTCCTACAATAATAGCTACCATACTAGCATTAAGGCTGCGCCTTTTGAGGCACTATATAGTAGAAAGTGCCGAACGCCCATCTGCTGGGCAGAAGTAGGGGATACCCAATTATCAGGTCCTGACTTAGTCTTCGAGACAACGGACAAGATTGTCCAAATTCGTAACCGCCTGAAAGCTGCTCGAGACAGGCAGAAAAGCTATGCGGATGAAAGGCGGAAGCCTCTCAAGTTCGAGGTTGGTGATAAAGTTTTGCTCAAAGTATCGCCTTGGAAAGGGGTGATGCGATTTGGCAAGAAAGGTAAGTTAAGCCTAAGGTATATAGGACCATTCGAAATCATCGAATGTGTAGGATCAGTGGCTTATAAGTTGAACTTACCTGAAGAGCTCGATGGGATTCATAATGTATTTCACGTCTGCAATCTGAAGAAATGTCTAGCTGATGAGTCACTAGTCATACCACACACAGATGTGCATATAGACGAGAGCTTAAAATTTGTGGAAAAACCTGTGTCGATTGAGAATCGACAGGTAAAGAAGCTTCGGAGGAAGCTCGTGCATATTGTCAAGGTCAAATGGGAGGGCCGCAGAGGTCCTAATTATACGTGGGAATTAGAATCCACAATGAAGGAAAAATACCCTCATTTGTTTCAGTAAATCTCGAGGTCGAGATTTCTTTTAAGGGGGTGAGGATGTAACACCTCGAAAATTCCTGTCCATTAGAATAAAGACACGTGTCATGAGAGACAGACGTGTCAGAAAAACCGGATTAAATAAAAGATGTTTGGTAGGATTTTATTTAAAAAGGGGTGTCATGTTATTTAAAATACCCCTGAACGACCCAAGGGCGACATGTTATTAAATCACCTCTGAGCAACCCGAATTTTATAAATCCCAAGATCCTTAAATCTTTTGAAAGTCATCCTATATGATAATCGGTTGTTTCCAAATAAATAAAGTTCCATCTTTTATGTGAACTCGGGATTTGACAGGATTGTTACTACTAATAATGCTAAATAAGAATTCTTATAAGAAAGAATCAAGAATAATTATGAAGCTTGTTAACTATTAAAAGAATCCAAGACTTGCTCTTGGTATTTCCGTCACTTTGCAAGTTCCACAAGAGGTCAAATGAAGATGGGAACATGTAAGACCTATCCATGCATGCAATGGCTGAACAAATGGCCCCACTACTTAAAAAGATGGACTGAATTCGGAAATTGTTTGATTGCATGGTCAAGACTTAAAAGTTTACAAATTTTTGTCCTCTGACCAACGGTTACGGACCGCAAGGCTCTAGGCTTACGGTCAGTAAGGAGGGTACCTGGGCGTTTTCAGCAAGGGTCGGTTACGGACCGTAGCCATTTCAGCATACGGTCCGCAAGAGGTGCTTACGGACCGCAAGGCCTTAAGCTTACGGTCCGTAAGACTGTCGCTGGCAGCAGAAGATGGACAGCTGCCTGTTCAGCCTGTTGCACCGCCTTATTGAGGTGGTTTCCGAAACAAGGGACTCTCTAGGCAGTATTTAGCGTATTAGGGACACCTGGGGTGATCTTGTAACTATCCTAGACTTCCATGTCTTGATCCTAGAGCATCTTGGTCCCTATATAAGGAAGTGAAGTGGTGAACTTTGATCATTCATTGTGACACTCACTTGGAGCTATTCTCTGGAACTTCCTTGGACATCAACAAGTGCTCATTAAGTCTCTAATCCTATTTAGGATCCTTGTAAGTAACCATAACCTCCCTTAATCCATTTTAGCTTAGTTAATTAAGTAAAAGTCAAACCGTCGTAATTAAGGTTTGACTTCGTGATTAATTAAAATGTGCTCTGTCAAATCACGAATTAAAGATACCTTTAAGTAGGTAATTATGTGGGTAACAAACCCTTAAAAGGATATTTCCAGATTCCCACTCTAAGCATGTCAATTGTCGAGTCAAAGCTAACTATAAAAAGTCAACAGAATGCTTAAATCCAAATTAACTTATAATTAGCAATGTAGGATGCATGCAACCTGTTTTATCATTAATATAACTTGGTAAATAATGTAAGAACATGTTCCAACATGTTCAACTCGACAATTTTCTGTTTAGACCCGGTTTGGAACCGAAAGTCGCATAGTTTGACTTTCGCTTTGACTTTCAGTTCTGACCCGTTTTAGTCAAGATTAAGATTACCTTAGAGCTTCTTTTGGACCTAATAACATGTTAGTATATCCTCCTGTGATTATACAACTTGGTTCATTAGATATCTTGATCGTATGCATGTTTCCGTTAAATGCCCATATGTTGACCATTATGCCCAAATGTCCATAAATCATGATTTATGAAAATATAAAAGGGTAGACATCTTAGTTACTGAATTATGGACTTGTCCCCAAAATTTGACGTCAGTTTGAGGTCTACGTTAGGAGTTATGCTCATTAGCGTAAATAGAAGCTTTCTTAGTAAATAATTAGCGTAATTAGCATGTAACCTACCTAAACCCAAATTGTGTATCAAAACTTTATACCCGCTGTTATATAATAATATTTTGGGAATTTTAAAGATTTTTATTTATTTTTAGGCTGAGCATAACTTAAGGTTTTAAGCTTAATTCGGCTTATGCCGGTTTTGCCCTTTTTGACCATAAAATGAGTTTTACAAAACTTTTTGACCCCAAACCTTTTTCTACTGATTTGTTATGTTAAATATATTATTTTGAGCTTTCTGGAATTATAAAAATATTAGCTTTTCTTTTAAAACCCGGAAATGGCTCCAAATCGCCTTTTTAGGCATTTTTACGACATAGTATATGTTAAAACTAGTTTATATACATAAGGTTCAATACCTACTGATATAATTAGTAAAATTTCATATCATAGCAGTAAACTAAGGTTGAGAACTCAGGTTTCCATTTTTGACCTTTTAAGTTTATGTGAAATTACCAAAATGCCCTTATGAGGCGTAAAGTGGGTGGAAAATCATTCGTGGCATAATAGGACATAACTTACTGATATTACAACATATTTGGCGCATATAATCTCAGGAAACTTGTATATGATTTATATGGTTACCCGTTACGCATTTTCGCGTTCGGATCGGCTTATGTGACTAGTTTATGCACATTAGCCGAAGCGGGTCAAACCGTATCATCTTGGTCTCTAAATTCAGAATGTGTTTAGTTTACCCATGACATACCAGTATCTAAGCTTGTAGGGTCTAAGTCACATTCCTTTTCGGTTTTCGCCTTCCTCGCGATTTAACCATGTTTATCCTCCGAAACTAACCGGTCTAAGCTTAGGCTATGTTAAAAGACCCGTTAGGATTCTAATAGGTTATTATAAACCTTCGTTCCAGAACAGGAGCCCAGTAAAAGACACTTGCATTTTGCTTTTGTGGTTTATACTTGCTCAGGTAAATACTTTTAACTTATTTTCCGTTATACGGGCTTGGGGGTACGGTATATAAAATACCGCTTGGTCGGGCAATTGACCCTAACTCATTAGTAGTTGGGTATTATCAATGTGACCCGTTTGAAAACTGGTTTTGTTTGTTTTACGCCTTTGGGAGCTTAATGACCATGTCCCGGATATCCTTGGCATCATTTTAAGAAATGGCCACGACCTTGACACCCGGGTGTAGGCGTACACCCGGTAATGTGTCCATTTATTAAGGTATAAACGTTGGCTTCCCGCCGCGGATTTATACTGAGTGGTGTGTCAATTAACCTTAAACCCGGCACGACCCGGGCGATCGAACGCATAACGTACATGTAATTCTTTTACAAGTTTAACTTTGATTAATTATTCCCAAGTTATAAAATGTTTTGTGCCTTGTGCATTCAAATCAATTTTTAAAACCTTTTCAAAATGAGTCGGTTAAATTGTATTTACCAGTGCAAACTGACGTATTTTCCCCAAAAAGATTAAGTGCAGGATCTACACGGAATAGGCTGGTTTCTCCTTAGCATCATAGAGTCTCGCAAACTTTGGGATGCATTTATCTGTTGAACAATTTTCTCCTTTTTATTTCGATCCGCCTGTGGATCTATTTCGACTACTTGTGATACTTTGATATTACATTTGTTGGTTGAAGTAAATCTATTTTTATTGCTTCCGCTGTGCATTATAATTTGTGTTGTTTGACAATGATGATATCAACTACGTCACGATACTCCTCCACCGGGCCCACCGATGACACGTGGAAATTAGGGGTGTGACATATACCTTTCTTTGTAAATGCATACCGGATGTTTCCAATGCATCATCATTTCACTCGTTTACATTCCTACTCACGAGCTACTCTTGAAACAAATTAACCATTAAAAGGATACAAGCTTTTTTAAACCGAAAAGTTGTATAATATAAGTAATTAAGCTATTTAATAAACAAAACTTAACCAGGTCAGGTCATTTTTTTTTAAATGTGTGATGTCATCACATATATAGGGTATATTTGACATGAAGCTTTTAGGAGCTTCTAACTTTAAGCTTTTAAGAAAAAGTTCATACTCAATAAAAAACCTTGTTTGGTTGAAGGAGCTTGAAGCTGTTAGGTTAAGAGCTTGAAGCTTTTGATTGAACGCTCATACTAGTAGCGTTTAGAAGGAGCTACAAGTTTTTAGTGAAAAAATGACTATTTTAACCTCTAAAGATAATGAATTTTTTAATCCACAAACTTTTTAAATTTTTAGTTATGTCCATTTTGGTCATTTTATACATTTTATTAAAAGCTCCATCTACTCTCCCAAACACCAAATATATCTAAAAAGCTACAACTACTAGCTACCAGCTACCAGCCACTGGCCACTTTTGCCAAACATACCCATAATTTATCTTCCATCTCCATTGATTCATCCCTTGAACTTCATATTGAATCCAAATCATCATCTTCGGCATCATTCACAACCTAACAAGTTGTACAAGCAAGAACTTTTCTTATTGTAAATATTTATAAGAGTAAACTTCCGTTTTGCTCCCTGTGGTTTGGTCACTTTAACAGTTTTGCCCCAAACCTTTAAAGATAGCCATTTTACTCCCTGATGTTTTGGTTTTGTTGCCAGTTTGCTCCCTGCGGGGAGCAAAATGGAAACACAAACAATTTGGATGGAGTTAGAGGCGGGGAGCAAACTGGCAAAAAAACCGAAACATCAGGGAGCAAAATGGATATTTTTAAAGGTTTGGAGCAAAACCGTTAAAGTGACCAAACCACAGGGAGCAAAACGGAAGTTTACTCTATTTATAAATGACTCAAAGGAATATAAACACAATCGTTGTAAAATCACATTTTATAGTTAAAGGTGTGTAAACAAAACAGAAAGAATAGCATCTCTTAAACCATGGATTAAAAGCCATGGTGAGTGAATCGGGCAGCTTGAAAAGGTCTAGTCAAAAAGGTTCCGGACGAGATTAAGCCAACTAAAAGACCACTTTTAGGCGGTTATTAACAGTTTCACCTCCAAAACGACAATAGACATTTTAGTCTGATAATTACCATAACTTATAAGAGAGAGAGAGAAAGCACCCTATGTTTAGTAAAGTGCTATGGATTTGCAAATCGGGCAAGTCCTCTTCACATTGAACCACTTACTGATGCATTCTACATGGTACTCGTGGTGACAATCTAGCACCCTGATTCTTTCTTGATCTTCAAAATCCATCTGGAAAGATGACACAAAATTGTGATATGCTTAAATAACCAAACCAATAAGAATATACAGTCACTTGTAAAGGTATACATACCTGACAAATTACACAGAAATTAGGTTCTTCATCAGCAGGTGAAGATTTGGATGAGATGAAGATTATTACTTTTCCATGATCTGAAATAAAATCATCCGACAAACCTAAATCCTTGTTGCCAAACTGTCCACCTTGCTCCTGCGTAAAAGAATGAGTGAAATTAATTATGTGAAGACAGTAAAATACAGTAATAAATAAGATATAATAAATGAATAAATAAATACATGACCTTCAAAGGCATATAGAAACATTTGGAAAGATACTCAGCTCGATTCAAAACCAAATATATACTTGAAATAAGTTTGATAACATATTTCTCGAGCTAGGGCCAGATTCTACTAACTAAACTAGAAATAGGCCCGTGAATGACATTCTAACATATGATACTATAGAAATAGGCCCGGGTTTCGGAGCTGCATTCGTGTCCGCAGGACGTGCGGGCACGCATAAACTCCAGTTCAGAAACTCATTTTTTGCACCCCCCCCCCCTGCGCGTGGGTAGGACTTGTGGTAAAACATGTCATAAAGCTACAATGGAGTAGTAAAAACTTTACCTTATAAACAACCACTAACTTTGTTCACACACCAATGTGGGACAAAGTATTTACCACCTTTTGAGACTTTCATTCACACACCCAGCATATAAGTCCTAAACTTTTGCTACTAACTATTAGTTTTTGTTAAATATACATGTAAAACAACATATATACAAGGGTATTTTGATGTAATATACATATAAAAATTTTCAAAAATCTTTTTCTAGTGTAATCGCTATTTATAAAATAGCCGTCGCTATTTGTCGCTATTCGCTACGTAGCCTATAGGTGCCTTGTCGCTATTCGCTATCGACAACTATGTTTGACATAATACCTGTATGCGTTGATTGAAAGTAGGAACAGGTTGCCTGAGTCGTACAATCGAGGCAAAGTTACCTTCCAAACATTCTTTATGCATGATCATTAAGCTATCTGCTATCTAATGAGTAACTAACTGATCAAAACTCCAAAGTCCAAACTCCGAGATTAACTGCTTAGATGACAGGTACAGAGAATATAACTTCAAAGGT
Source organism: Helianthus annuus (assembly GCF_002127325.2). Classification (NCBI taxonomy): domain Eukaryota; kingdom Viridiplantae; phylum Streptophyta; class Magnoliopsida; order Asterales; family Asteraceae; genus Helianthus; species Helianthus annuus. Next base: position 19,101,666 of record NC_035439.2, read on the forward strand.
AACATAGAAGCGCCCTACCTCCTCAACGCTACCATCATCAATATCCGTATTAAAAGAGAGCATGAAATCATCAAGTAAATCCTCCAACTCGTCAACATATAATGCCTCTGACAGATAAGACAAACAGAGGCATTAAAAAAAAAAAGCTTAACTATGGAAATATAAACCTGACCTGATAATCCATTAAAAAAAAAGGTTATAAAAATAATACTATTTACCAGAAGGTCTGATTAGCCATTGATAGATATTAACGGTAAGTTGTTGGGCTTTCTCAGGTTCGTTCTGAAGTGCATACCATCTACCAAGAAGCAAGGCGATACCTTCACTGAGCAGATTAACAGCCTCGGGTGTGAGTTCCGCCATTGCAGATTAATAATTGGAATTTGGGCGATGACACGGCACACAGAAGAGACGGAAGGGTTTGATCGTCTCGACCTTGATTTATTATTTACTATTTATTATTTATATTTATTTATATTAGGGGGTAGGGGTGGTTATGACTCATCACTCATTTATCATTCACAACATTCAATCAAGTTTCGTCATGTCATTAACCATTATTCCATCACTCACAACTTTTTTTAGTGGATATGTCCATCACTCACCACCACACCCAACAATTTTCTCTCCAACCAACAATTACCCTCACAACACTCAAATCATCACGCGTCAAAAAAGCACGCATTATAAAATTTCGTGCGTGAAAAACGAAGGTGGCGGTGGTGTTTTACAATTTTCCACGCATGGAAAAAATCCATCACGCACAAACTTTCCTCCACCCCGGGCCCCCTTATTATGGTATCCCGATAATTGTTGGCACGCACCACCAAATTTACTTACAGACACATCTACCCCTGTAGTTGCATAAACCATACAAATTAATCTAAAAACATTGTTTGACCACTTGACTTGACTATCTCACAATATCAACACCGGAACTACATAACATCTTTCAAAACCAGACACAAACTAACTCAACACAAAAGACAAAAAAAATTAGCTCACGTGTGGCGTTAGGTTCAATCTCACACTATTTTTACCACCTAAAACCTATTTATTCGTTAAAACCCCAGGATTTTCTCCTTACAATTTCATAACCCTTATTTGGTTCGTACACCCCTCTTCTCTCCCCATCTCTACGCGAAGAGGAACCTATTCCTTTATGATTATGCAACCCTAATCACCTTTCACTACCTCTGCCTCTCCTTCCTAATTCACGATTGAATCCATCAAACTGTTGTATTTTTTAGCATCGTTTGTATGTTTTTTTCGGCGATCGGGTCTCCATGAATGGGGGCACCTCATCTCCGTCCGCTATCACATATCTATCTTGAACAAGCCACAAATTTGAACCAAATTTGTGGTCTTGGTGAAATTTGTGGTCGATTTTGGTAGTGATAGTTTAGATGTTTCTTTTTGAAGCCTGAGAAGACATTCGCTAAGATCTCTAAGAATGGTGTCGTTGTGTTTGCCATTTTTGTTATTAGTGGTTAATATTTACTTAGAGTCGTGTTATGAATTTACATCGAGATAGCTGGTAAACGGGCAATGATGCGGGTTGGTGTGTATATGGAATTAAGTATATTTTAAGCCCTTTTTACACGTTAGTCAAGTTTTAAATTTATAAAACACAATATTTTACTAACACCAAACACACATATGGGCAAGTGGACCCATCGTGAGCGTAGTATAGTGTTGGCAAGATACCGAGGTCGTCCAAGGACACAAGAGCTTTTAGTACCGGTTTATCCTCAATGTCTAATCAAATCAAAAATTTAGAAAAAGGTTTTAAACTAGAAAAATAAAAACTAACTAAAATGCTGAAAAAAAAAATAAATAAAAACAGATAGACAAGATGAATAACTTACCTCAGACTCGTGTATAGTGTAACCTTTGATTATTTCCGCACTTTTGCAATTTTTAAGAGATTATCTTAGTTATTGTAGTAGGCCCCTCTTTTGAAGGTGATGTTACCCTCAACCCAGTACTTTGAGTCAGCAAGGATACAATCCTAAAGGGTCGGATTATTGAAAGATAATTAATTAAGTTATTAATGCATATTGTGGTAGGCCCCTCTTTTGAAGGTGACGTTACCCTCGGCTAAGTAGTCTGAGTCAGCAGGGACACAGTCCTAAGTAGCCGGGTTAAAATACTAATAGTAGCTTAACTTATGAGGGGATCAAAGAGTTTGGACCCTCGCCATCCAATACCGGTGGGTATTGAAGGAGGTCCTACTAAATTTGACCCAGGTCCTTTGCAAGATCTATACACTGAACAATGGCAAGACTCTTACCAAACCGTTCCCTTTGTTAGTGCACTATGTCTATTGACTTCGTCTTGTATCATGTAATGAGATAGAATAGGATATACAGTGCACGAGGATCGAGAAACAGATTTTAGTGGTTTAGGATGTGATTCCGATCGAAATGGACCAAGACCATTTCAAGCGAAATCAGAAACTCCTGATTCCGCTTGAAATGGCTTTGGTGCCTTTTCGAGCGAAATCACCACTAGTATATATAGTGCACTTGTCATTTTCATTTGGCACGGGATCCGGAATTGGTAACGAAGTGCTGCCAAATTGTTCTCAGGTTGTAATCAGTGTTAAATCAATATAAGAGGCATTATAATTACATTGAGCGTCCGTTTCATTGATTCCGCCCTTGATCCGGATTAACAACTCTTCTGATCGACTCGTTTGGGTCCAACAACGATCCTACAAGTGGTATCAGAGCTCAGGAGGAAGAGTTTAGCTCAATTGCATCAGTTTTCTGATTTCTACACCTTCTTTTTCAAACTGGACAAGATTTTATGGTCGAAATGGATTGAATTTTTCACCGAACATTCAAAACAGTATTTTGACAAAGCCTTGAGAGTTTAAGATCAAAATTCGGACTGAAAATGACATAAAACAGGCAAAACCTGATTTCGCTCGAACGAACTTTGGGGTTTCGCTTGAAATTGATTAGTTAATTCCGCTTCAAAACTTGGTTCCGCTCGAAAATGTTACCTGATTTCGCTCCAGTTGACTATTCCGCTTGAACTTTCACATTGATACATGTGATTCCGCTCCAAAAATCATATTGATTCCGCTTCAAACAGCAAAAAGGGCTATTCCGCTTGAAATTGATTACTTGCTATTTCGCTCGAAACATACTATTTCGCCTGAAAAACCAGCTGATTCCGCTCCAAAATGCTATTCAAGTGATTCCGCTTGAAATCACTATTTCGCCTGAAAGTGGGATTTAGCTTCAAATCTGATTTCGCTCCAAAGTATCTTGTGTCAAGATTATTTCACGACAACCGAGTGTTGTTGGTTCAGTTCTGTTTATACATGAAGGAAAACATTAAAACATACCTGTTATGGCAGACAGTGCGTTGGAGAATCCAGTAATGGAGTTCGACATGCTTGTCATCGTGATCTGGTTCCTCCTTAGGGTGCTGAATAATGATGGGGACTTAGAAAACCGAAAAGGGATATCGGCTAGGAGAGGAGGTCGAATTATGATGTTATGGCTAATGGGGTGTGTGTAATTGTGTAACTGAGTAACCCTTTAACCTCCACATAATTCTCCTTATATAAGCACCCAGGAGGAAACCTAATTAGTTAATAAGGGTAATATGGTCCATCAACAATTACCAACTAATTATTTAATAGGTTATAATATATTTTGATCTCTATAATGTAAATGATTATGATGGCTATAGATTAAATATCAATACGTAATATATTTAATCTTACATTCTCCCACTTAGCCGAGTAATCATTTACTATGAGTATTAGATAAGCCTGATCAGGAGTTAACACTCATTTTAGCCTTAAACAAGTACTATAGCAGAGAAATACAGCCGTTGAATCATTATGCGACTCAGGACCCCCATTAATCATACTATAGCCTTAATTTAAAACCTAATCGTCATGATCAAAATACGCGTAAGCCCTTTGTTTGACTTGTAACTTTATTTGTCTATATGCCATTATACCGGTTGAACATATTCTAATAGACATACAAAATCAAACTGAGGAAATTTCATTAATCATAAACATAAGCTAGTACAATATGCTCAAATAAGGTCTTTACTAAATCCCATATTCCGAACATGTTCTTCATAAACCTTAGGAGGGAGACCTTTAGTCATCGGATCCGCAAGCATATCCTTAGTACTAATATACTCGATACATAGATTATTTTCCTCAACTCGTTCACGTACAAATAGATATTTTGTATCGAGATATAAACCAGCTCCAGTCGAACTGTTACTGTTCGAGAAACTAACGGCAGCTGAATTATCACAGTAAAGCTTCAATGGTCTAGAAATGGAATTAACGATTTTGAGTCTAGTGACCAGGTTTCTAAGTAACATTCCATGACAGGTTGCGTTATAAACAGCAATGTACTCTGCCATCATTGTGGAAGTTGTGGTCAACTGTTGTTTATGACTCTTCCAAGAGATAGGGCCGCCTGCTAACATAAAGATATAGCCGAAGTGGATTTCTTGTCATCTTTGCATTTGGCAAAGTCAGAATCAGAATAGCCCACCACTTCTAAATGATCACTTCTTCTATAAGTCAGTTTATAGTCTTTCGTCCCTTGCAGATATCGAAGTACCTTCTTAGCTGCTTTCCAGTGATCTAGGCCAGGATTAGTCTGATAACGGCCTAGCATTCCAGCAATATAAGCGATATCTGGGCGAGTACAGACTTGAGCATACATCAAGCTCCCGACTACTGACGCGTAAGGTATCTGGCTCATTTGCTCCTTCTCAACCTCTGTTGTCGGACACTGGAATGAACCGAAAACATCTCCCTTAACTACTGGAGCGACGGAGGGTTTGCACTGTTGCATGTTGTAACGTGTAAGGACACGATCTATGTAAGCCCTTTGGGACAATCCTAAGATCCCTTTGTGTCTATCTCGGTGAATTTCGATGCCAATGACGTAAGAAGCATCTCCGAGATCCTTCATGTCGAAGTTATGCGAAAGTAACCGCTTCGACTCATGCAACATGTCTAAACTATTACTTACCAATAGAATATCATCTACGTAAAGGACAAGTATAGTAAAGTTACTCCCACTCATCTTGAGGTAGGTGCATTGATCCACTTGATTCTTCATAAAACCTTGCCTCTTCATGACTTCATCAAACTTGAGGTACCACTGACGTGATGCTTATTTTAACCCGTAAATGGATTTCTTCAACTTACAGACTAGATGCTCTTGACCCTCAGGTTTAAAGCCTTCAGGTTGTTTCATGTAAACATCTTCGTCCAAATCTCCGTTAAGGAAAGCGGTTTTACGTCCATCTGATGTAACTCCAAATCAAAATGAGCTACTAGGGCCATGACGATCCTTAATGAATCTTTACGAGAGACAGGTGAAAACGTCTCTTGATAATCAATTCCCTCTTTCTGAGTGTAGCCCTTTGCAACCAATCTCCCTTTGTAGCGTTTAACGTTCCCATTCGGATCCAGTTTTGTTTTGAACACCCATTTGCATCCTACGGGTTTGACTCCGTTGGGTAATTCTACCAAATCCCAAACGTCATTTTTCTTCATGGATTCAAGCTCATCAGTCATTGCTTTATTCCATTCAGAAGACTGATCACTGCTAATGGCTTCATTGTAAGAGATAGGATCATTGAGCTTTCCGGGATCCATTTCAGTCAGGTAGGTAACATAATCATCCCAATTAGTAGGCCTTCTTTGCCTAGATGACCTCCTGAGTGGATTATTGGGTTCAGCGTTGTCTTGGTTATGAGCGTTTGATGTGCCTTCGTCATGAGGTATAATGGGTTCTGATTGTAGAGGTGAATTTGGAGTTGGTGCAGTAGCTTCAGGTGCAGTAGTTGCATTGGGTACAAGAGGAGTAATCAGAGTAATGGTAAGCGACGAGTCTCTCCCCCCCGCGTCTTGTACTTCTTGCAATTCTTCGTAAGGGTTGGTACTGCTCCCACTGACCTTGAAATCCTCCAGGAACGCGGCACGCTTGGTTTCAACAATACGGGTGACATGGGAAGGACAATAGAAACGATAACCCTTAGAGTTCTCAGGATACCCGATAAAGAAACAGGTAACTGTTTTATGGTCAAGTTTCCTTAGGAAAGGATTGTAAAGTTTTGCTTCAGCAATGCAGCCCCATACTTTCATATATTTAAGACTTGGTTTCCTTCTTGTCCAAAGTTCATAAGGAGTTTTAGGGATAGACTTAGAAGGAACTCTATTGAGTATATGAACAGCTGCTTTTAACGCTTCAGTCCAGAGGAATAATGGTAAATTAGTGTTGGCTAACATACTGCGCACCATGTTCATAAGGGTACGGTGTCTTCTTTCAGCGACTCCGTTCTGCTAAGGTGTACCAGGCATGGTGTATTGGTTCACAATCCCCTGGCCCTTACAAAACTCATAAAATGGACCAGGAGCTTGACCCACATCAGTATGTCTTCCATAATATTCACCGCCTCTATCTGATCTCACAACTTTAATCTGACGATCTAATTGCTTTTCAACTTCAGCCTTATAATCTTTAAAAGTTGTTAGAGATTCAGATTTCTCCTTAATAAGATACAAGTACATGTAACGAGAATAATCATCAATAAAAGTGATAAATGAAGTATGTCCTGTTATGCCAGCGATTTGGTAGGGACCACTAATGTCAGTGTGAATGAGTTCTAATAAATTAGAACTCCTAGTGGCACCTTTCTTATTCGCTAATGTCATTTTACCTTTAAGACATTTGACACATGTTCCAAAATCAGAGAAATCGAGAGGAGGTAAGACTTCATCCTTTACGAGACGATTTAATCGTTCTCTTGAAATGTGGCCTAAACGCTGATGCCACAACATGGATGAAGTCTCTAAGTCTCGTTTCTCTTCCATCTTTGTGAGTGATTCATTAATGTTATATGACAACAAAGATTTGGAAAAGTTATCTTCTAGTTCTAATCTATAGAGACCACCATCCAGAACACCAGTACCATAAAGAACAGAATCATAGAGGATAGAGAGTTTGCGATGACCATGGGAAACAATAAAACCGTCCATGTCTAACTTTGGTCCTGATACAAGGTTCCGAGTTACCTCAGGAACATATAAGGTATCATAAAGTTTAATACATAAATCAGTTTTCATAACTAATTGTAATGTTCCAATGGCCTTCACTTCTAATTCTCGATCATCCCCAACCTTAAGCGTTCTTTGGTTTCTTTCCAGCTTCCGGATTGAAAGGAATCCCTGAGTAGAATTGGTAACATGAACCATAGAACCAGAATTAGCAGGAACACTTAAATTATAGGACTCAAGTATCATAAAATAATCGTTACCTTTCTTAGCCAGCCACTCCTTAAAGTCAGGGCATTCCTTCTGCATGTGTCCTGTCTTTTTACAGAACTTGCAGTGGATGCTGCCTAAGGAGTTCTTAGAGCTAGAAGGTGCACTTGTATTAGGATTAGGATTAGGCCTTTGGACTTTTGAAGCATCCTTCCTCTGATAATTGTTCTTCCTTTTCTTAGAATTGGAGGTAGTGAAGTTTGCAACATCAGTATGGCGATCCATCCTCATACGCTCTTCCTCTTGTACGCACATAGCGACCAGTTCACTCATTGTCCATTTGTCCTTCTGAGTGTTGTAATTGATCTTGAATGCTTCAAAGGACGAAGGAAGCGAAGTAATGATGAAATGAACAAGGAAACCATCACCGATTTCCATTTCCAGCCCCTTCAGCTTATTGGCCATGTCATTCATCATCATGATGTGCTCGCGAATGCCGCTCCTCCCATCATACTTAGTCGTCACCAGCTTGAGAATAAGGGTACTAGCGTGTGCTTTAGACGTCCCCTTGAACTGCGCCTCCACAGAAGCCAAGTAGGTTTTAGCATCTTCAGAATCAGGAATAGCTCCCCTGATAGCATTGCTTATGGACTGCTTCATAAACATGAGACACATGCGGTTACACCTAGTCCACTTTTCATGAAGTATCTGCTCAGCAGCAGTACTCTGAGTGGTAAGGTCCGCTGGCTTATTCTCCCTTAGAGCATAATCAAAATCTAGCAGCCCAAGCGTAAGCATGAGAGCATCCTTCCATGCAGCAAAGTTATCACCAGTCAAAGATGGAATCCCCTGATTTGGTGCTGATAGTGGAAAAAAGATGAGCAAGTTATGATACTAAGGAAGAAGTCCTAATGTGATCTAAGGGCATGTTAAACTAAGGCAGGCATAAATAATGACCATTTTACATTATGAAGTTGTGATATTGTCTATTACTGACATCAAAATAATATACTTAGTTAAAAATTCTACTTAAACGAAGATAAAACAGCTTTGGCCAGAAGTGTAATCATTTAAGCATATGTGCAAAGTGGTTGTAACAAATCAGCTTTGGCCAGAAATTGAAACAATCACTTTAGTTATGCACTTGTTAAGTATGCCATCTATGAAAGAATTAAATCAGCTTTGGCCAGATATTAAAACATTCATGCTTATGATGCACACTTAACATAGCTTTCGTAATACTTGAATGATAAGTAGATGTATCAAGTCAGCTTTGGCCAGAAATGATATATCAAAACTCATCCAAGTTAAGCTATTTCGGTTTTGTAAAACATTATCTGATCCTGATTAATTAACTAAATAACTACAAAACCAATTATTTAATAGCAAACTACCCGTTAGCGCAGATCGAACTCCGCGGTGAGTTCGCTGGGGTGTGCGGGGAACAGCGAGCCCCCGCCCGGGGTTCGGGGCGGAGCCCCGAAAAAATTTTTAGTTCACATTTAAACAGGCTAAAATAATAAGGTTTCGAGTCAGGTCTCGACTGAGTTATGATATCTTGAGTCAGTTATGAGGTCTCGAGTCGCAACCTTGTTTCGACTACTATATCTTATGAGATCTCGAGTCATGATGAGGTCTCGAGTCGCAACCACGGTCTCGAGTTATGACATTTTGGTCTCGAGTCGCAACCTTTGTCTCGAGTTATGACGTTATGGTCTCGAGTCGAGACCTTTGTCTCGAGTTGTAGACCTTTGAGCCCTTATGATTTCGAGTCGAGACCTTATGGTCTCGAGTCGAGATCTGTTGGTCTCGAGTTGTGAAGGTTTTAAGGACCTGATGATTTCGAGTCGAGACCCTATGGTCTCGAGTCGAGACCCTATGGTATCGAGTCGAGACTGATGGTCTCGAGTCATAATCTGATGATCTCGAAGCTTCCTGTCAACAGCTGTTAATTGTGATAACATAACTGAAAATTCGAAATCTAAGGGATTATGAGATATTATTTCCTGTTTTAAGATGATCTAATTTTATCAACATATTTCGAAAAGATTGTAACTGTTTATCTAATAACAGTTTTCTAAAATCTTTAGAGGACAAAATCAGATCAAAACAGGAAAAACACTTAATAATTCGAATCATATTCCAAAACATAATAGAATTCTTGAATTTTCCTAAGAACATGATGAACCCTAAAAAATAAAACATAAGATTCTGGAACCCGAAACCTGAATTTTAATAATTTTTCTAAACAGACTTCGGTTAAAACATAATCCAGTTAATTTCGAATGAACATATGATTAATCTTTTTCCGAAAACAATGATCTCGAGTCGATCTTCACGACTCGAAACCGGCTGTGACGGTTTTGAAGTTATAAAAAATCCGTTTTCCAAGTTTCAATCCCAGAATTATGGATACGAAAACAGAACTGACTAATCAACATATGCTCTGATACCACATGTTGGTTCAGTTCTGTTTATACATGAAGGAAAACATTAAAACATACCTGTTATGGCAGACAGTGCGTTGGAGAATCCAGTAATGGAGTTTGACATGCTTGTCATCGTGATCTGGTTCCTCCTTAGGGTGCTGACTAATGATGGGGACTTAGAAAACCGAAAAGGGATATCGGCTAGGAGAGGAGGTCGAATTATGATGTTATGGCTAATGGGGTGTGTGTAATTGTGTAACTGAGTAACCCTTTAACCTCCACATAATTCTCCTTATATAAGCACCCAGGAGGAAACCTAATTAGTTAATAAGGGTAATATGGTCCATCAACAATTACCAACTAATTATTTAATAGGTTATAATATATTTTGATCTCTATAATGTAAATGATTATGATGGCTATAGATTAAATATCAATATGTAATACTTGAATGATAAGTATATTACTTATTGATTCCGCTCCAAAAATCATATTGATTCCGCTTCAAACAGCAAAAAGGGCTATTCCGCTTGAAATTGATTACTTGCTATTTCGCTCGAAACATACTATTTCGCCTGAAAAAACAGCTAATTCCGCTCCAAAATGCTATTCGATTGATTCCGCTTGAAATCACTATTTCGCCTGAAAGTGGGATTAGCTTGAAATCTGATTTCGCTCCAAAGTATCTTGTGTCAAGATTATTTCACGACAACCGAGTGTCAGTTTATTTCAGACTATCTGATACTGTTTAAACTAACTGTGTTTGTTTTTGTTCTCAGGTGATTAAAGATGTCGAGCAGCGGTGAAGAATTTTACAACACATTCTACAACGTGTTCACTTCAGAATCGACAGAAAGAAGATCTGATATGAGAGAATATTCGAAAGAGATTTCAGAGAATTTGAAGTTTGAAAACATGTATGGAAGCCAACAGAAACCATCGAAGCTAATGAAGATTGAAGATTATAATTGGTGGAAAAATCGATTTGAGGGTTGGGTAAAAGCTTTCACTCCTGAAAGTTGGTTAAAATTGAAAAATGGATATACTGAACCAGTAAAAGAAGGAGGAGAGTTAATAGATGAAAAAGATTTCACAGAAATAGATATAAAAAATGTTGTAGCTGAATACAAAATGATTACATTGATCAAACAGTCAGTGAGAGAAGATATTATTTCGCTACTTGAACAAGAGAAAACGTCGAAGAGTTTATGGGAAGCGTTAGAGAGAAAATGTGTAGGTACTTCTGAGATTGTAAAAAACAAAAAGAAATTGTTGCGTAAAGAGTTTGATCTATTTAGCTGTATGAAAAATGAATCTGTTTGTAAAACGATCGAGAGATTTGGGCATCTAAAGATGGAGCTGGCCAGATATAAAATCACATATACTCAAGAGGAGCTGGTTGATAAATTGTTTGACTCATTGCCAAATGATCAAGATTGGCAATACTTTGCTTTAATGTTGAAAAACACAATCAAGCCTGAAGAGTTAACAGTGGATTTGCTGATCGAAAGACTTGAAAGTCATGAGTTGGAGATAAAGAGATCTAAAGTCAACAATCCAGCTCATCAGCAGAATGTGGAATTGTACTACAGAGGAAATGTACCACAGGCTGGGTCTCCAAGAACAACGTTTTCTGCAGAAAGCTCAAATTCTGTAAACAATGAAAGTCCTCACAGTGGTTTTCACAGTGGATCTTCTTCAACCACTTCAAGCCAATCTGCTTCAAAGAATTTATTTCAGTGTAATATCGCAGTGGATCTGAAGAATGGTCAGAATTTCAGCGAAGAGTCAGCAAAACAACAGATGGTATTCTTAGCTTCAGTGCTTGAATCATATGAGAGTCTTGTGGCAGGCAAGATAGGCAACACCAACCTGAAAAAGGAAGATTATGACCAGATCGATCCGGAAGAGATGGAATTGATCGACATAAGGTGGTGTATGGCCAGTGCAGTGAGGAGGGCACAGCGCTTCATGGAGATAACCGGAAGAAAGTCTATTGGTGGACCTTCTACCAAGTTAGGCTTTGACAAATCAAAGGTGACATGTTTCAAATGTAAACAGAAAGGTCACTTTAAGCGCGAGTGCAGAAATGATTATGTTGATGATTCTGAAAACCCGTTCAAGGAAGATTATTACAAGAAAGCAATTTATCATCAGAACAAATCTGAACCTCCTAGATTGAAGCAGCCTGAAGAAAAATCAAGAGCTCTAGCAGTTATTCATGACGATGAAGGTTACGATTGGAGTCAAGTTCTCCCTGAAGAAGATGCAGTTGGATATGCATTTGTAGCTAGTGTTGATCATGATTGATGGTGGAAAATTGATTACGCAAGATGGGAAATCGAAAATTTCCGAGAACCATTCAAAGAAGCCCAGAGAGCAAAAAGATGGAATGATGAATTGGAGTGTTACATGGATTCAACGGGTAATCCAGTTATTGACCCATCAAAAGTGGATTTTGAAGCTGTAACAAAATTGCTTCCAAGTCAGGCTACTTTCAACAAAAGAAGGTTATCTGATAAGGAATATTTTTCGGATTTGGTGAACAAGATAAAAGAAGTTTGTGAAGCTAGTTTACCAAAGGTTGTAGAAATGAAGAAGAGAAAAGAAGAAGAGTTGAAAAAGATGGTTGAAGAAGTGAAGATTACTGCGAAGCTTACTGCTGAAGAAGAGCAGAAGATAGAAGAAGAACAGAAAGAAGAAAAAGAAGAGAACAAAGAGGAAAATCAGAAAGCTGAGACAGAAGAACCGGTGCTAAAAGAGACTGAGGTAAATGAATCTTCTGACTTGTCGAATGTTGAAATTGTTGATAAAAAGGAGAACAAGTGCAGGAATTGCATAGAAATGTGCAATGTCTGTACTGAAAAAGATGACATCATAAGAACAAAAGATAATGAAATAGTTAAACTTGAAAATGTTTTCACAACTAAATGCAAAGAAATGATTGACAAAGAAGAAATCTTGAAATTAAAAGTTGAAAAACTGACACAGAAATGTCAAGATCTTGAAAAGGATAATGAAATTTATAAACAAAAATGTACAGCAAAATGTGTTGGTTGTGTTGAAAAAGAAAATAGATTTCAAGATTTTTAAAAGGAGTATGATTCATTAGAGTGGTCGAGTCAGAAAGTACAAGAAGCTTATGATATTTTGAAGAGCCAAGTCAAAAGGTTTGACCAAAGATTGTCTGAAACTTTAGTTACTAAAGAAATGTATGAGAGAAAGTTTAAAGAAAAGCAACTTGAATTAAACAAGTGTGTTGATGAAATTGCTAATCTTAAACAAGTCTTGGCTGAAAAAGAAAAGGTTGTAACCAAACTTCAAAGTTATCATAACTCTTCGTACATTCTCGAACACATTTTCAACATCACACCAGATGACAAAGTTACTGACAAGTGTAAAAAGGGTATTGGTTCAGAATTTCATCAGGTACCACCACCATTGAGAAACAATTATACTTTCTATGATGAGGAAAAGGTGGTAAAAGGTCTGAACAGAGTTGACCAATTACCTAAAAGTATCGATGTGACTTACACCAAATCTGATGAAGCTGATGATTCAGAGGTGGTAAGTAAGGTTGTTGATAGTGTTTTGAAAGATGAGTCTACAAAAGGTAAGTCTGAATCACAGGATGAAGATAAAGGAAATCTTTATGATGGATATCTGAAAAACACAAAATCCGAGAAAAATTTGAATGATGATTCAAAGGGATTGGTTTATACCATGATTGGATCGGACAAATTGTTCTTAGATAGTGTATTCCCGATTCAGAATGTGATTTCAGAAAAGGTTGATAAAGTTTTCAAAATGGTTGAGATTGAGAAGTCTGAAATTTCAAAGTTTGCTGGTAAAGGTCACAAAACTTTTTATAACAAACCTGGTTTTAAGAAGAAAAACATGAAGGCTGGTTTCGGTTATAAAAAGAAACAAAATTGGAAGAAAAATGAAACACAAAATGTTCAGGTAAAAACAAGTTTTGTTCAAGGAAAAAGTTTAGCAGAAGAGGAAAAACTCAAAATTGGACAACAGTCTAATGGGGAGTTTGATGCTAAGAAAAAGAAACAACAACAGGCTAAGGATGTTTCAAAGAAAGTGTGTTTTAAATGTGATCAAATTGGACATGTTGCACGAAAGTGTCCAAATCCAAAGCCTGTTGATGTTGAAGAACAGAAATCTGAGAGTGTGAAACAAAAGTCTACCAGATTTGATTCAAAACAAACTTGGAGGTACAACACAAACAAGTTTGCTTCGAATAAAACTTGGAAATCAAACCCAAACAGGTTTGAGTCAAGACAGACATGGAATGTTCATACACCCAGATTCAGGACAACACAAAGTTGGAAAACATCTGTTGATATGACAAAACCTCAACTGTTTTGGATATCAAATATTGTTAAAAAACAAAGTGTTCAAAAAGATTCACACTTTTACGAAAGAGGAACACCAAAAGGTCAAATGTGGAGTGCTAAGTAACAAGTGACGTCGGTAAAAGATGAGAAAGTTGAAGTCAAAATTGAAAAAGTTTTAAATGAAAAAGTTTTAAATGAAAAAGATTTTCCGAAATTGAATGAAGACTACTGTGTTGAAATGCCTAAGGTCCAACAGACCTGGGCTAAATTGTTCAAGTAATTAAAGAAGTTTGAATGTGCAGGTGCTCAACAAAGCCGAAGATTGTGACAACAGTAGTTGGAGCAGCCTAGCACCGGAAGAGGTTGCTGGACCCTGGTTTGGTTGAACAAGGAGTTTAGTTTGATTTTTTTCTGTACATAAAAAAAATGTTGATTGAATATGCCGAAACCCTCACGGCTGAACAAACATGATTACTTTTACCAGATTGAAAAACGGTTTTCAAACTGTTGAAAATCAATGGGTTGTAAATCATGGGGGTACTTTATGTTAGATCTTCTGCTAACTGTGCTAAATAGTATGTTATATTTTCTGTAATTCGGTACACAACAAGCAGAAAATGGATGGTGAGATAAAGCTATCAGCATCGTGTTGTCAAATTTTCTTTTAATGGTTTTGCATTTTAGGGGGAGAAAAATTGTCAGACAATACAAATACATTAGAAAATTTGAAAAAGCCAAAAACATGATAAAATTTGAAAATTGAGTTTTTTGTGTAAAAAGAGGAAATGATAGTATATCAGTAGACAGTTACAGTATGCTAAAGAAATGTAATGATTAAACAGCGTTAAACAGTCTCACTGATGATATGTCGATAGGTTTTTATACATTTAGTAAACTTTTTCGGGATATAAACCTAAATTAAAACTTACTTATTTCGTGGGGAACACTACTTGGATATATAGGTAACCCCTGAAATCTCGTTTGATAGGTCCCTCTTTCTGAAATACTAGGTCTTTATACTCAGTGATATCTGGGGTATTATTCCGGGATTTCTGCTGAATGGAAGTTCTGACCTAGTTCCCGAATAATACTTTTCGCATTGCTTGAAATATAGCGTAGCCCTCAGCATAAATGATTAAACAATAAAATTGATAATCATTGTTGTTGTAAAAAAGATCCTCCAAAGGGGACACACCAAAAGTCAAAGCCGTCATCTCTCTGCGTATACGGAAGTATCGACCTGAGCTCTCACGGCCCTCGCATCTAACCCCTTACAGATATCATCTGTGGTATACTCACCTGTAAGAATGAATATTGGGATCTGGATACGAGAGTATATTCAAGAGGTGGGACACATGAATGAGTTTAAGTTCTTAAAATACCTAAATCGTATCCGGAATCAGTTGAAGTTTGTATGAAAATTTAAGTGGATCAGTATATCGACAATCTAAGTGAATTGTTTAATTCTTAATGTGTAACAAAGCTCAACGGTACTTGTGACTTGTCAAAAACTGATATGATTCTCTGACGCAAACTCAAACAAAAATATTGTCTATAAATATGTTTGTAAATATTTTTTTACTGCTTTATATTTTCAGAAAATACAAAAAGATTTTGATTTCTGCTTTATTTTCGACAACAGATGTCTGAGATGCTGAGTTTCAAAATCTAAATATGTTGATTGTGTTTCTGAAAATAAAACAAGTTCATTAATTTGAAACTTGTATTAAAAACCAAAAATTTCACAAACAGTTTGTGATATCTCCAAGGTCATTAAGTTGGACTTGGATGATTAACTATGGGGGATTTGGATGCTTATATTGTTATAGAGCTAGTTTCTGATTTGTTTCGATGAAACTGCCAAATTCACGAGAAGTTGATTTAGAAAGATTGAATTGCTAGGTTACGATTCCTGATAGTCTAAAATGTTATTACTTATAAATGTATGAGTGATTGCAGATAGTCCAGACTACGATCCCGAGAGCAGAGTCTAAGGGGGAGTCTGAAGACAAGCTTGAAGTTAGGGGGAGTTTATAACTGGAAAGCTAGGTGTTGATCCCTAAAAGCACGGAAGCTTGACGAAAGGGGGAGCCTGATGATGATGCTGTTGATGATAGAGCCAGTGATGAGATCCTGGTGTAATAGTCAAAGAGAGTAGTTGATCGAAGAGAAAGATTGAAAGATGGTTACAATGTTACAATCTGAATGAGAAGGCAGAATGATCAAGATTGAAGATGTGTCATACTGAAGACTAGACACTGAAGACTTCGTCAATATCCAAGGGGGAGTCTGTTAGTGCACTATGTCTATTGACTTCGTCTTGTATCATGTGATGAGATAGAATAGGATATATAGTGCACGAGGATCGAGAAACAGATTTTAGTGGTTTAGGATGTGATTCCGCTCGAAATGGACCAAGACCATTTCAAGCGAAATCAGAAACTCCTGATTCCGCTTGAAATGGCTTTGGTGCCTTTTCGAGCGAAATCACCACTAGTATATATAGTGCACTTGTCATTTTCATTTGGCACGGGATCCGGAATTTGTAACGAAGTGCTGCCAAATTGTTCTCAGGTTGTAATCAGTGTTAAATCAATATAAGAGGCATTATAACCCCCGACCAGGTAGCCAACATACCTCCATATAGACCGTGGAGATATGAATGGTGAAAATCTTTTATTTTATATAGACAGTAAAATAATGCCAAGACACCACGGACAAACGATAAGGAAGAATCACCTTCAACATAAGAAACTAGTTATTAAAGTCATTAATACATAACCAAGTAAAAAGTGCGAAAAGATTAAAAATAAAAAGTATTACACTAGACACTTGTCTTCACCAAGTGATGTAAGAGACTTAGGCAAACATGGCCTTTGATTGTCAAGAACTCTTACGATCAATCTTGGATCCCGAGACGACTCACACACTCTATGATGGACAATGGATGATGGTGTTGTGATGGTGGTGGGTGGTGGGTGAAGTGTGAGAGGGGTGGTGTGCCAAGGGATAAGTTGCAAGTGATCCAAGCACTCCTATTTATAGGCTGAACAGAAGCTCGGGCACGGCCCCGTGTCCATCCTCCTCTCTTTCTTCATTAATTGTAGTTTGTCTGCATTAGTTGACCACGCCCCCGTGTCCGCTGAGCACGACCCCGTGTGCAGAAGCATATATGTACTATCAAGATTTGCCTGGATTCTGCGAATCTTATAGTTGACCACGGCCCCGTGTCCGCTGAGCACGGCCCCGTGGGGGGCGATAGAAGCATCTACAACTTTGTCTTTTCTGCGGACACTTGGACACGCCCCCGTGCTCACTGAGCACGGGGCGCGTCCAGCCTTCTGTCTTCTTGATTTTGCTTCGGAAGATGCTGTCGGGGGGTCGGGCATGTCACGTTTGTTCCTTTTCTTGTATTTATGTTAGATTTTGTTGCCTTTTTCCTTCTTTTGTTCATTTGAGCTCATTTAATCCTGAAAATACAAAAGGAAGACAAAAACACACTTTTTCCAACATTAGTACTAAAAAAGGGTTAGTTTCACGCCACAATTGATGTAATTTATATGTTGCATTTTGTGCACATCAAATACCCCTACACTTGAATCTTTGCTTGTCCTCAAGCAAAACTCTTTATAATGTGGCTTTACACTCCCAAATGGAATGGGTAGAAGAGAAGGTTTTTGGGCTTGTCGTAGAGTGTCGGGATTTCCAAGATTTTTTATTTAGTTTTATTTTTATTTATTTACAATCCTATTCATCATGATTTATTAAAAACGTTTCATAAGATAAATTACTTATTAGGGCATAACATGCCTTTTTAAAATTCCATTTATATACGAGTTCACATACTTCACGGGGGATCACTCAACACTTGGACGAAGGTGTATTTTTAGTGAATCACTCGAGAGCGGCATGGAACTTACTTCTACCATAAGCTTGCCAAGCAATCAATCCTCCTCCTTTTTAACTATACACCTTTGTAAATATCACGAGGACTTTTTGGGTGCAGGGTTAGGCTTGGGCTAAAGGTGGGTGGTTGGGTTAGTAGTTAGTAAAAGGGCGAAAAGCGTAAAAAGCGTCGGTTTTCGTAAGACTCGATATTTTTCAAAACTTTTTTATTTTGATGAAGTATTTCCTTCAAACAAAGTTATTTTTGATAAACTTGTTTGTTTATTTCTTTGACTTCATCATATTAAGGTAATTTTTTTAAGTCATAAGAAAAACCGAGCTTTGTTACTAAAAAATAAAGGGTTTAAAAGGAAAAAGGTTTAGGTGGGTAAAAGGGTGTTTGAATTGGGTTAAGAAACGAAAAAGTTTAGGCTCAAAGGGGTTAACTAGGGGGATTTTTGGTAGGTGGTAAAAAAAAGAAAAATAATGGTGTAGAAATAAAAAGGGTTAGTCCTAATGCCTCCATCATGTACTTACTCGGGTTTAAGTTGGTAAGGACCGGGAATGTATCGTCATGGTAAGTTCTAGAGTTGTAAGAACCAAGCGGCTATTCACACAAGAAACGAAAAATGAGCATTTAGTTTAAAGATATGTATTTGTATGCTCAATAAAGGCTAAAAAGTCACTTTTGTGGGAATGGGTTTTTATGTGATCAAGTATATATAATCAAATTTTAACTAAGTTTGTAATGTCGTTTCATAATTTTCTTATGTTGGTTTTTTTTTATCACGACGCTAGTAAATTTGTAAAAATATAACCTTTTTAGAACTTTGAAATTTCCAACTTAAACTTAGACAAGTAAAAAAAATGATTTTTTTTTGAAAAAAAATTTGGGGTGATTAGCGGTTCCAATAGAGTTTTGTGTAAGGCTTGTTAATTAGGACTTGCAAGATTCAAGGTTTTAGCATTCCCTCCACACTTAAATTACACATTGTGCTCAATGTGTCCCAAAAATAAGTTTTTAGGTTGATTGAATGTGTGAAAAGGTGTGAAAAAGAAAAAATTTGTGTTACTGGTGGTTTGGACACGGCCACGTGTTCACAGTGCCAGTAACGAAAACTTACAGAAGGTGGACACAGGGGCGTGTTGGCTGGGCACGACCCCGTGTCTGGCAAAATTCTGCAGAATTTAAACAAACAGCAGATCTGGGAGGTGGGCACGGGGGCGTGTCGGCCGGACATGACCCCGTGTAGACAATCTGCAATGGTGAAAAACAGGTTTCTGGCTTCGGTTTTCCTGTCCCGGCTTTAGTAGTACTAATATTTAGTACTCTAAGCCTCATATGTACCTGTTTTATCAATAAACACCACACCAAACCATAGCAAACATCCTAGATTACCAAGTTCAACATCCAAACCACAAAATTAAAAATAAAAAACAAAAGCAGAAAATAAAAAGAGTAAAAGGAAAGTAAATTGTTCAACACTCGGCACGCAGGCCGGAAATTGTTTGATAGAAAAGGGGGTTAACCTGTGGGATCACCAACCAGCTGCTCCTGCTCCTATTCCACCCGCCTAGTCCATGTCTTCATCCTCGTCATCACCTCCTCCTCCATGCCCCGCCATGTACTCCCGGATGTTCCCGATGTCATCTTGGATATCGGAGATGTTTCTTTCAATGGCTCCGACCCGGTTGTATGTGTTGTTGGCGAGGTTGTAGGTGTTCCTAGTGCACATAAGGTTTTCCTGCAACAAATCATGTAAACTTTGGAAGTTAGGAAAACCACCTCCTTATGAGGAGGATTGGCCCGGATCACCGTGAGGCTGGTATTGGTATTGAGGAGGTTGTTGAAACTGTGGAGCGTGGAGGACTAGCGCCTCTTGCGGGTTCCAAGCATGCCCCTGCATTCTCTGGAAGCTAACTGACCCATCTTCGGCTTCATAGATTAAGTTCATGGAGCGGCAGATGTGTATATCCACTCTTCCCGACCATGGACTCCTTTCAAAAGATTGAGGCATGTTCACGAAGAGCTTGAAGAGACGGTATATCCAACCCCCGAAGAAGATAGGGGTTGGTGGAGTAGCAAGCCAGTTCCAGTGCATGTTTCGGAGTAGGAGGAAAGGAACATCGAGAGGTTTGCGGGTATGGATGCAGTGAAGAACTATCAGATCTCGCAGCCCAACGACGCCACGGTCTATATTGAAGGAGGTCCTACTAAATTTGACCCAGGTCCTTTGCAGGATCTATACACTGAACAATAGCAAGGCTCTTACCAAACCGTTCCCTTAACTCCCGACCAGGTAGCCAACATACCTCCATATAGACCGTGGAGATATGAATGGTGAAAATCTTTTATTTTATATAGACAGTAAAATAATGCCAAGACACCATGGACAAACGATAAGGAAGAATCACCTTCAACATAAGAAACTAGTTATTAAAGTCATTAATACATAACCAAGTAAAAAGTGCGAAAAAATTAAAAATAAAAAGTATTACACTAGACACTTGTCTTCACCAAGTGATGTAAGAGACTTAGGCAAACATGGCCTTTGATTGTCAAGAACTCTTACGATCAATCTTGGATCCCGAGACGACTCACACACTCTATGATGGACAATGGATGATGGCGGTGGATGATGGTGTTGTGATGGTGGTGGGTGGTGGGTGAAGTGTGAGAGAGGTGGTGTGCCAAGGGATGAGTTGCAAGTGATCCAAGCACTCCTATTTATAGGCTGAACAGAAGCTCAGGCACGGTCACAACACCATCATCCACCACCATGATGAACAAAAGTGGCATGCCCTCTTTCTTCATTAATTGCAGTTTGTCTGCATTAGTTGACCACGCCCCCGTGTCCGCTGAGCACGACCCCGTGTGCAGAAGCATATCTGTACTATCAAGATTTGCCTGGATTCTGCGAATCTTATAGTTGACCACGGCCCCGTGTCCGTTGAGCACGGCCCCGTGGTGGGCGATAGAAGCTTCTACAACTTTGTCTTTTCTGCTGACACTCAGGCACGCCCCCGTGCTCACTGAGCATGGGGCATGTTCAGCCTTCTGTCTTCTTGATTTTGCTTGGGAAGATGTTGTCGGGGGGTCGGGCATGCCACTTTTGTTCCTTTTCTTGTATTTATGTTAGATTTTGTTGCTTTTTGCTTCTTTTGTTCATTTGAGCTCATTTAATCCCGAAAATACAAAAGGAAGACAAAAACACACTTTTTCCAACATTAGTACTAAAAAAGGGGTTAGTTTCACGCCACAATTGATGTAATTTATATGTTGCATTTTGTGCAAATCAGGCAACAAGTTTTAATTCCATTCAGCTATCATTTTCATTCGATTACCATCTTGTTCTTACCAGGTCGAATCGAATGGACCAAAGCATAAGATCTAACTAGAAAGGAAACGTGTTAATTTGGTGGAATGTAGATCATTGTGTAATTTTAATGTAGACAACATCTTATTTGCGTTATGTATAAAATTACAATAGTGGTATATAAAAGGGGTGATTAACTAATAGGTTAATTCTGGTTAGTGATGTATGTAAAAAGGGATGGCTATGATTAATTACCAAAGAGCTAGCGTGGCGCGAGTTATCGAAGGCCACCTTGAATTACTTTCCTCTCAAACAAATTTGATTTTGATAAGCATTTTATCCATCAATAGTTCCCCTCCCCCATACCATGCTAGCTATTGGGGGACGCTATTGAATGTCAGCCATTGCAATAACGAGCATTCGCGAGCTGGTGTGTGTGTGTGTGTGTGTGTGAAGTCAAACAAAGGGGATGCTATTGTGTGTGTATGGTAAGGGGCTCCATCCCTCTGGTTGATCTGGTGCAATGAAGCCCCTACCACCTCCAAACCATACCTTGCATCCTTATGATGGATTGCAATCAAGACTTTGTGTGAGATCAATTGGCGATCTCAGTTCTTGACATCCAATCCAATCGGTAAAGAGATAGTCGAGACCGGCCAGACCCATTAACATATTCATAAACCATGTGTCTTTTTTAAATGAAGTTCACCAAATGTTAAGTAGACTCGAGTTATGACTTGCAAATCATGAGAAGTTGTTCTTGAAGTTTTGTCTTGTTGTAAGTATTGTCTACACTTGAACAAGCTATACGAAGAACACTTAGGACGGTCCATAATGAGAATTGTCGAATAGCAAAAGTTTGTATGAACCCTAATTGCATTATCAACCAAAACCCTAAATTGAATAACAAATTTCATCTGCAAAGGCACAATGCAACTGTATCATAATGAAAACATAAGTTACCATAAAATTAAACGGAAATCAAATAAATTCGAGAGGCGGGAATAAATATGAACCTGATTGCTTCGCCATGTTAGTATTCTTCAGGAGTGTTTACAATTGCAAAGTGATTGATGGATGAAATCAATTTGATTGGAAGGACGGAGAAAACAAGAACAATCGCTATTTGTAAACCTCAGGAGAAGTTTACGAAAGACAGGTTCAATATGTATTTTATATACGTAGTCAGTTTAAAATATACGTAGGTCACATAAACACACGAGAATATGATGCTGGAATTTTTGTATGTCGGTTTTAAAACTTTTGGCAATAGGAGACTTTATGATACAATATTTGAAAACATTCCATCAACAATCCATTTGCAAGATAACAAGAAATATATCTGCAAGTAAAATAATACCACGAACACTCTTTAAGAACATTACATTAATACATCATAACTCTCAGATGTTTAGTAGTTATCTTCATACAAATTTGTATATATGAATGTTCCTGTGTTTCAATGAACCTATTTATTTTCTTCACATTCTTGGTATGCTACTTGCCCAACACAATGCAAAATTTGTTCCCCATTTAAAGGTGATTAAAAAGATGGAGCATAAAGGTGATTAAAAAGAGTCAAAAACCCATTATAACTTCAGTCACCGTTGTTTTTCACCTACTAATTTGCTACTTGCTCCATCGCATTTAGTCAGCCTTTTTGGCCTTAAAATCGCACGAACAGAAGTGAAACACTTCTGCCCAAATTTGTATAGTAGCAGCAAAAGGAAAGTTAGAGACAATAGGTTCATATTATTGTACAATAAAGCATGTTACTTTTAACGCCTCGTATTTCCTTATTTCTATCCTTTGTAGAAAATTTGTATTCGCTTTCTATTATAATATTCGCAGTCGAAATCGGACCGAAAAACGGATTAAAAACGACAAACGACGCATTTTTAAAAAATCAGGTAAGCACAAATCAACCTTTAATATGTAATTGTGGGTAAGTGGTGTTAAAAGACATTGCCCACGTGACTCATTTGAAGGCCAAAGTCTGCAGTGCATGGAGTTTTAGTTTTATTATTATTATTATTATTTATTTGACTGCTTTGTTTATCTATCTATATCTATACTATATTATAATACATAAGGGAGGGGTATTCTAAGATACCCAAAAAATAAGAACTTTTCCCCCACTTTATTTATAGAAAGACCCCTAAAATGAGGGCAGTTTAGTCTTCTAAACACTATTTATTTTTTAGCCCCTAAACTTATTACACTTAAATCCCTAATGTTTTAACAAAATTATAGTTAATTAGTTACAATTCACCCATCCACCACAAACTTATAATTTTTTTATGTATTCTTGACATATCTTATAAACTATACTGTTTAAAAAATCCAAAAATAGCATGACGACCTACACATTTTTGTCAGTGTTTCGGTAGTTGTCTTGTTCAATATCGACGCACGGATTAAAAGGTACAAGTCGATAATGTTTTAATGTACAAGTAATTAATACTTGTGATCTAATGCGTCTAATCTACAAAGATGGGCTCAATCTATGCAAACATAAACAAAAAGAATTAAAACTATCGTAACATAAAATGAAGAAATTATGTGTCATATTTTATTTTATTAAAACTGCCTAATATTTGTATTTAGATATATCTTATAAAAACTTAAAACTAACTACAACAAACTACCTAAATAAAGGGGTGTCGAATCTAAAATTTAACCATAAGGCATTCTATAGTTACTACTATAAATACATAGCAGGACACCCCTATATCTATTGTTAAACAAAGTTAAAAAATGGATCCAGTTCTGAATTCAATTGTTGCAAAAAACCAAGCATGCGAGATTCAAAATTCTAAGGTCAGTTCTGTTATATCGCAGCAGTGAATAATTGTTTTCTTTTGTTTACTTTTATGCGAATGTTAACTTATTTGATTTTTCAGATTTAGTTGCATGATAAACATGTCAATTTTAACAACCCATTTACCGAACAAGCTTCTAAGGTATTGATTTTGCTGGTTTTTAAGTATTATTTTTGCGTATATCTTTCATATTAACATATTCGTTATGTTATTATATGTTTGTTTTATTGCAGGGTGATGGTGATAAAAGTGTTGATATTATTTCTTATGGTGCAATGTTTAGTCCATACAATTCTAATCTTTAACGTGAATTTAGTGAAGAGGTAATTTTAAGGTTTATTTAATCTTTTTTTAACTTTTGTATTCAGTTTTTGTCCTTTTTAAGGATCGAAAGTTTGAGACTCAAAGGAAGAGATACAAGAGACTCTCTGAATGGAAATGGA
This sequence comes from Helianthus annuus, assembly GCF_002127325.2. NCBI lineage: Eukaryota > Viridiplantae > Streptophyta > Magnoliopsida > Asterales > Asteraceae > Helianthus > Helianthus annuus. The sequence continues at coordinate 19,126,178 of NC_035439.2, forward strand.
TTGAGGTCATTAATTTAGACGATTCTGAGGACAATGACAAAGAAGAGGAATTAGAAGATACTGCCGATTCAAGCACAAACCAGAAAACCCGATTAAAAATACTATTCAGAAGTGGAACAGATTTCATGCGGTCTAATATGAAATCTATCAAGTGTTTTTATGTTTTTTTCATTTTCAGCTGTTATTTTTTATCTAGACGAATGAATAAAGTTTATTTTATATTTAAACTTTATTTTTGGTGTTAATATAATGTAGTTATTGACCATTTTAGTAAAGTTCAAAATAAAGTTAGTATCCTAAATTTACAAGTCAACTAAACTTATATAAGTTAATATCATAAAGTTGCAATAAATAGATATTGCAGTTAGATATAATCAAGCTGAAATTATAAAATATTGCAGTTATTCTTGGATATTAATCTAATAATTTGTATTTCTTAATTAAAAAATAATAAAGTAATAAACTTTAAAGCTAAACAAAAAAACTGAACTTACTATGATATAAAGTTAATAAAGATATAAACTCTTAACATCCTATTTTTTACAAAAACTGTTTTTAAAAAGTTATAAAAATATAATCTTTTTATATATATAAAAACAAAATTTAACAATTAAAGTTAAAGGTGTAAAAGGTACTTACGAGTCAACTACTATTTTTCATTTTTATAAAAACAAAAATTTAAACTTAAAGTTTATTGGATGAGTACCATGTGTATATTTAAAAAAAGTTATGAACTTTAAATAATAAAATTATAAACTTTATCGTTTAACCAACAAAATAAACTTACTTTACAACTATAACAACTTATCTTTTATTTTTTGTCATTTGATTATCATCTTTTTTTTTTTAAATGAAACTTTATAAACAAAACATTTTATTTTTATAAAAAAAATAATTCTTTAATAAACATTTTTTTGTAACAAGTAATATAAATAAAATACTCTAGAAATTTACAATCTTTACTAGATAATGCTAAATTGTGTTGCAAATTTTTAGTAATTATAAGTTCAACTATATTGTTCTAGATAATATTAGTCAGTTTCAAAATAAATCTTTACCAACTTGACTAGATACATAGTAGATTGTGTTGCATATTTATAGGGATTATAAGTTAAAAATAGACTCATATAGATAAGATTAGTTAGGGACTAAAAATCTGAACTTAGTAGGATATAAAGTTAATAAAGACATAAACTCTTAACATCTTATTTTTTTAAAAACAGTTCTTGAATTTTATAAAAATATAAATTTTTTATATCTGTAAAAAAACCAAAAGTTAACAATTTAAGTTAAAGCTCTAAAACGTACTTACGAGTCAAATACTATTTTTTATTTTTATAAAAACGAAAATTTTAAACTTAAAGTTTATTGAATGAGTACTATCTGGATACTTAAAAAAAGTTATGAACTTTAAAGAATAAAATTATACTTTATAATTTAACCAATAAAATAAACATACTTTACAATTATAACAACTTATCTTTTATTTTTTGTCTTTTGTTATTAAATTTTATAAAAAAAACAATATTTTTTTGTTTTTTGATTATGACTTTTTTATAAAAAAAAAAACAAAACTTTACATATGTGTAACACTAATGACATATATCCACCACAATAAGGTTACCATAAATGTTATACGAATAAGAAAACTACCAGAAACGAGTGCCGCAATCCAAAGTGTCGCCCCCGCCGCATCACGCAGGCACCCTACTAGTTTAATAATATTGGGATAATAAGTCTTTAGCTAGTGGTCAGTGGTTGTTATTCTGTTTCAGGGTCTTGCTCCTTTATTTTAGTAGTCTTTGTGAACGTTGAGGTTTGTTCAAGTTCACCTTTTATATTTCCAGTATGTAGTCGCAGAATTATTCAGAAATAAAAAGTTTCTCATAGAGCATATTTGAGTCCTAAGTAGTTAATGCGATAAAATACTGGATATCGGTCAAGGACTGATATTTGAGATATCGGTTATCGCGGCGGGATATCGGTAATTTTAATATCATGCTAAATTTATATATATAACAATTTAACACTAACAATTCAGTATACTCTCCTACCATTAACAAAATAACCTTTCGAAATTTGCAAAACACTAACAATTGTAGCAAGTAGGAACTAACTAAGACTTAAAACACTAACATTTAACACTAACAACTAACAATTAAGACTTAAAACACTAATAGCAACAATAATAAGACGAATTGTAGAACTAAGAAGAAAGGTACTAATATCGGGAAAACCGATGAAATATTATTGGACAAATTATGGTTAATATCGCCGATATTTTCGTTACGACCGCTATTTTGTACCGATATCTTGGCAGGGGACCCATAACTGATATATCGGGATATTAACTTCATAGCTCATGTCGATTACTTTCCCTACATGTCGATTATAGATATCATTGACATCCTCTTTTTCGTGTGGTTAGTAATCGATCATGTTGATTACTTTACCTACGTGTAGATTATAGATATCATTGACATGCAGAATAATCATAATTTCCAATCCTTTGGATCAACAATTCATGGTTCTCTGGTTTTTTAGATTTTTTGGTATTTATTTATAAATAAGCCGTTTAAATATTTGTCTATAAAATCTTAAAGATTAATTTTACCAAAATTTTGTAGAATTACAGTAACAAACAAGTCCCTTTTGTCTTGATTACACTTCTGTTTTGTATTTCACAACTCTCATTATTTCGTATAATAATTGAACAAAAATTAGTATAGAAATAAAAACACGAGGCTTACCATCCGCAACAAGAGCCATCTCTGGAAAATACTTGAATGCTTCGTCTAGTCTTGCATTAGCGAGCTCAAGGGCCAAGATCCTCTGCTCTTCAAGGAATTCGCGGTGAGCGCCCATTAGAAAAAATTGGTACTCGCCAATATGTTCAATGCGTTCTTTTAACAATTGTTTTGAATATTCAAAATGTGAACTAGTGGTGATCCTATCAAAGTACTCGGCTTCATTTATAATTTCTATCAATTGATCCACATCTTCTCTAAGTACGTTGTTACATTCTCGTATGAATGTCTCTGTGAACCCACCTATTTGCAACTGAAACATATTAAATCCGTTTAGCTTTGACATTGATACAAGCCTACAATATCACGAAATTAACAATGAAATCTATAGAGATTGGGAAGGAATTGTGATTCAAGATAGGATTTTGAAACATAAAGATTTGTGGAATTACAGTAACAAACAAGTCCCTTGGAAGTTGTACAAGTTGAAACCCTTTCAAGATTCAATATCTGAAATTAAATCAAAAGTGAGTAATGCGCTGAAAGAAGTGTTTTTAATCAGAAAGAAAGAGTAAAACGAAATTGTTTCTTTACTATCCTTTCTGATGATTGAGAAATTTTTACAATTACAAGATTTTGATTCCAAAAACCCTTTCAAGAAATCTTTTATAAACTACTAACAATAACAACCCCGCCTTTTTTTGTAAACGTTAGCTTCATTTGAAGAAATTCTTTTTTTGACCCGACAATTAACTAGTCAAATGAAATAATTAGGAGGTGCCCTTTTATGGGTTAATCACCTACCTTATTATGGTCACATAACCACTTTTGATTCGGACAGTGGCTGGACCATTTGTGATTAAACCGAAAGTCAAAGTCAATTTACGATAACTTTGACTTTTCGGTTTTTAAACTAAAAACTGAACTAAGGAAGGGGGCTAAGACACTTACAAAGGGTCCTAGCTATCTTTTCTACAAACTTGAGCTTCCTTTATGGCCAGGTATCTCCAGATGAGGGTGTAGTGAATGTTTTGAGTGAATGAACATGGCAACCAAAGTGCCTTTATATAGATGATTGTCAAGAAAAAAGATCAAGGTAGGTGTTTTGGAGGTATCTAGGATCACCCCAGGTGTCCTAGTGGTATTACAAGTCCCACAATCAGCCCATGGTATCAATTTGAATGAGTTAAAGTCGGTTCTGAGCTGAAACATGCAGCTAGCAACTGTTTTCTGCGCTGGGCATTCTCTCGCGGCCTGCGTAGGATCCTAAGGGGGTCTACGCGCCCCGCGACAACCTCCTTTTCAGGTTAAAAATGTTTTAATTCTTGGCAGTTTCAGTCCCTGGTCCTTAGAAGCTTTATATAACCTCATTTTTGGCATATAAGGCCCTTGTAGTTAGTTTGTAGAGGTTCAAGGGAGTATAACCAAACTTCCTTAGGCCCGGGTTCGTTAAACGATCACCGTAACATAAGTTTCTATACATTGACGCTTTTAACCCAAAGTCTTGAAAACTTGCATAACGATCTCGAAACCACGTGAAACTGATTTCACTTATTCTTGAGAGTATATTTGAATATTACGAAGCCTCGGGTTCGTTAAAAGGTCACTCAGAGGTAAGAATTAACATGTTGACACGTTTAACCCCTGTAGTTTATAATCTTTCGCTTATTTTCATAAACGGCTTCTCATATCCAATTAATCACTCATTTAAGAATATATTCTTCGCGTATGGTCATTCAGAGGCACAAGTTTGGCATGTTGACACTTTTAGTCCCTTCACATACATATTTTCATCGTTTGTCAACTTTAGTCCTTTAAACTCAAACTTTCACATATTTAGAGTTTAGGACACGTGTCTTTATATAATTGGACACGTTTTTACGTGGTGTTACATGCTGAGGACGGAAATGTTGGACAATTGCTCTAATGTAAGTAGTATCGGTTTTAAATCTTTTGAGATTTCCAAAAATATACATATTTTTTATTAATAAATCTATTTCGAAATATATTTAGAGATAACATTTTAATTTGTTACGAAAAACACAATTACATACGGATCACTAAACCAAAAACGCCCTTACTATTAAAAATAAAACACTAAATTTAAACTCATGTATACCCCACCTGAATAATAAAAACAAATTTAACTAAAAAAATTATGGGCCCACCATCACCCTCACTTCTTCTTCATACCCTGCAAACACCAATTCACCACCACCTTCATCTTTTCTTCATACCCGACAAACAACTTTGGCACACCTAAAAATTCCTGCGACCTTCTTTCTGTCTGAATAAACACACAAAGGAGACCACCTCTGCTTGTATCCATTATCTCTGGCGGGTTCACACCTCTGTTTGCATATACCTGAATAATAAAAAGGACGACGACAGGTGGATTTTTTGCCGGAGCTGCAATCTTCAAAAAAAATGAGGGACTTTTAGAATCTATCTTTTGGACCTAAAATAGCCGTCACCACCACCGGTTTATCCTTTTCCCTCAAGAGGAAGATCATCATACTTCTCATAAACCAGTCCGACGACGGTTCGAACAGTGTTCTCAACGGTTTGAACACCAGCCTTCAACGAACCGGCGTTCTTATAACAAGCCTCGAAACCACCCCAAAACGCTCCATAATCGCAAAACCGAATCCGTATAACCTTAGTTTTTATTAAAAATAAATAAAATAACGTTTTATTGCCACTCGCGGACCACGACAGGATCAAGGGGGTGTGTCGTGGGACGCGACAAGCCCATTTCTTGGCGGACACCCAACCTGCCACGTGGTATAACACGTGTGGGACCTAGGGCAAACTCAGCAACCCTAGCCGTAGCTAGGGGTGCCCTCGCGGGGCGCGAGAGGCTAGGCCTCGTTCTGTCACGGGGAACGAGAAAGCCTGATTTCACCTATAAATTGAGCAGAGATGCCACATTCACAAATCGTTCAAATTCTCCTTCTCTCAGTCAGTATTATACGAAAATAGCTCGATATTATACCCCTAAAACACGAAGATCTGCCATGTTGTAAGTATTTTAACCCCATATCACTAATTCGTTACCCTACCCGATTGGTTTAGGACCCACCAACGCATGTCAAGGCTCTGGCTGACTAAGTTCGTTGGGGTTCTGTCTCGTGTTGTATGGCTAATGTGACAACTCGTGTAAATTGCTGAACGTTTCGTTTTACTGTGTAATTTCTTGTACGATAAACGAATTGAATTTGGTGATTTATTTTATTTGAACGATTGTGTGCTTGGTAATGTGTAATGTGAATTATGTGAAACAAAAACCCGAAACTGAAATATTGGAATACGATATTTTGTGAAACGAAGCGTTGTAATTTATTGCTTTGTGATGAGAAACGTTTTAATTAGTTAGTGCGTGAAGCTTGCAAAACCATCACTTAGCAAATCCAACCCAAGCCCACCCCTCCCCCTTCTTGCGCCACTTATAGGCCCAAACCCCCACCCCATGCCTTGTTCGAAATATTGAGCCCAAACCCACACCTCATGCTCCTTGCAACCCATTAAGCCCAACTTCCTTGTGTTTTAGTTATACGTACTTGACTTTGGGAATAAGAAATCAAAATCAAAACCCTACACACCTCTTGTGTGTGTCGACCAGAGGAACCCCCTGCCCCCGCGCAAAAATCAACTCCCAATTCAGCTTCTTGATTCGCCTTTCACTCCCTTGTAATCCATTCTCTTGCTCCAGGGTTAGTATTCTTGGTTTGGAATGTGATTCTTGGTGCGATTTTGTAGAAACATGGCTGTGATTGAGTATGCTATTTGTTGAATTAATCGATGATATGTATGCGTAAATGATTGTTGGTTGCATTTTTGGTGAAAATCATGATGTTTTATAATTAGGGTTTTGTGATTTTGATATGGTTAGATGATAATTGATGGTTAGCCTGCTGTTGGTTGTTATTAGGAAGAGTCGGGACCGTTTACACACGTTTTGGTGTCGTTTAAATGTAAAACAGCATGCTGATTAACGAAAACAGCCAACTTCAGTTGAACGGACCGTTATAAATCAAAAAATTGTTTTTCTGAAGTCTAAAATATACTTTTTCGAAAAACGCTTCAAATGGCACTGGGATCATATTTTTTCGAGGTCGTTTGCTATTTTTAAAGGTCCATTTTGTACAGCAGCAAAAGCTGCGTTTTTTTTTTTTTTTTTTTTTTTTTTGCAGAAAATGTGTGATATGTTTTTAGTCATAACTTGAAATCTGGATAGAGTTAGGTCATGAAAATCGTACAATAGATGGCCACGGGTGTCGCCGTAATTCCCCAACTAGAATTTCGTCAATCGGACTTACGATAAATTTTAAATGAAATTTTTCGTGGACTGCAGTTAGAAAGTGACGAATCTGACTACAACCTGGTAAATGATTTTTATAAAATAATTGGTAATGAATTGAGTCTCAAGATTTTTACACAATGTGAGGTGGACCGTTTAAAACACTCTCTAAAATTTTGGGAATTTTTGGATGTTAAAGCTAAAACAATATATGTAGTGATTTGCGTGTCTAAATGTCGGTTATGTTATCTGATAATGATCCAACTTGTTATATGTCAAAGAAAGTGCTATGTGAAGTAATGTGTGCTTGCTCTTCGGTAGTTATAGGTGAAACATGTATGTGGGCATGAACTGTCAAAGTGAGTGCATGTTATGTGGTAGGTGCGTGTAGGGGCTTCCTGCTTTATTTAAAATCAATAATAAACTAAATGGTAATCATACTAGGACATGATTGACCAACCCTAACTGTTAGCTATTTTTAAGAGTCCAACCGAGCAACCAAAGGTGAGTTCACACTTTCGTCAAAGCATGGCATTTCCGGTGGTTTGGGAATGGGTTAAATAACAACTATCCCCCTTAGGTGGGATATAATCTGCGTATTCTCCTTGGGTATAATACGTAGCTCCGTCCTCCTTGGGTAGGACTACAACCTTAAACTTACTAGACAAAACTCTATCATGAAGTCCCTCATTTTTTTATCGACTTAATCGTCGGGCCATTGGCGAACGGGTCATTAGTTAAATAGCGCTATTAGGTCTGACAAGCCTCACACCGTGCTGTAGAGGACGGGAGTGGACTAATGTACGTGGGCACTTTGTCAATGATGATAGACATTGACGCATGTCACTTAAACATGACTTAAGTCAGTAGTCGATATGGTAACGGGTCTGGTGGTTTACAACATGGGGTAGCCCCCACGGTATATGGTTATGGGAACATGGAACTGGATAACTTCTGGTTTTTGAAACAACTTAACAACTTATGGTTTTTGGAATAACATTAAAACAGACAACCAACTGTGAACTCGTCAACCTTTTGTTGACACGTTACCACATGCTTTGCAGGTCATTAGGTACATGGCAGGGGCTTGCATGCGGAGTAATCGTTGTGGCAAGGAACCTACTGTGGGGTTCCGAACATTAAACTTTATGTTTTAAATTATTTATGGGTTTTAGACTTTACGCTTCCGCTAACTTTTAAATTTGGTTTTTGGATTTTGGTTTGGTGAACTTTAAACGTTTGGTTCGCTATGGTTTTATTTTACTTTACTTTACTTTAATTAAATGTTCAGTATGATTGGTGGTTTGATTTTGGTCAGTCACACGCCTCGCGGTAATACTCCGCTTGTGGATTTGAGGGTGTGACAAAAGGGAGCAAGAAACGTCTTCAATTTCGATATTCCTATTTCTTAGCGTCGTTTCAGTGGGGATTCTATCCATCTCGGCTCTCCAAGCATGAATATTACATTTAATTGAAACCCAATTACACCATTTTATAACATAATTTCTAATGTTTTAAATACCGGTATGAACAGGCCGGTTATACCGGACCTGTGCCCGGTACAATACAGGCTGGTAAAACCCAAATACAGTATGTCTTATGTACCGTCGATAAATCCGGTTCTACCGATTCAACCCATTGAACCAGTTTGCATTATCTTAAAAATTGTTTTTTTTAATTATAAAAAATACAATATTAAGGTAATACCAACGTTCCATTGTTGCTAAAACCCAGTGCCTTTCATTCTAATATTTTATCGCTATTGAAACTGTTACTCACATCGTCCAATGTAATACCAAGTTCAATGTTACTGAGATTAGTCAACATTTTTATGTTTCGATGCAACAAGATGCTATTTGTAACAAGTAGTTTTGTTGGTTGGATAATTGGTCATGTTTTATTCATGAAATGGGTTGGATTGCTATTAGTTTGGATACGGCAAAATCGATCTATTCAGAAGTACATTCAAGCTAATAAATATCTTGTGCGCGCAATAGCTCCAATCAAACCTAAGCACCCGCTAGAAAAGAAAGTGCTTAGGCTTCGAAAGGCGCCGACTACCTTCTTACTGATAGCACAGCTATGTGGGCTCCTCTTCTGACTTCGGTTGCAAAGACTTTCTCCTTAGGCGCATGTCTTAACTTATAAGTAATAAAAATGCTCTTAAAAAATGCATAACATCTTATAAGAAAATATGTTTTTAGATAAAGCAATAATCGGTTATATAAATCTTAATTGAGATTGGATTGTTTTTTAGATTAATTTGTATTTTATAGAATTATAGTGTTAACTAGTAACCCGATTAAACTATTTCAGAGCCTAACCCAGTATGAATAAAAACCGATTTTTAAAACATTGATAATTTCCACTACGTTCCTTTCCTTTTTTTCAAAAAAAAAAAAATCTTCTCCATAATTAGTTCAATATCAATATTCAAATGGACATATTTAGCTACTACCTACGTAGCTGTATAGCAAATTATTATTATTATTATCATTATCATTAATAATATTATAATTGTTGTTGTTATCAATCTATTTAAGAGAAAAATATCCGACATGCTAATGCATTATTATTCTGATATTTATTATATCAAATTTTGGATGTTACACGAACACATGGTTTGACCCGGCAAGCCATCAACAACGAGTCGTTGTTTAGCACCTTTAATAGAATTTTATTTGTAATAAGTCATATAACCATATCCTAAATTATAAAAATTGCATAAACTTATCAAATGAGTTCACATTAACATTGACATGTATATTATGCCTAAAACGAAAACCAACGTTAAAAACAAATTTAATAACTTAGTTTGCAATTTATTTTTATAATAATCTATATCTATACTATATTATAAAGCATTTCAGAAGAAAACCAACCAAATTTAAGTAATTACAATGTTCTATGTTTATGATACAGTAAGTTAATTAAGTTACTAAGTGGGTAAAATGGTCTTTCTACATGCATAATTAAATAAACAAAGAATTAATTAAATGAAAATTTAACATGTAATATGAAAATTAATCAATATGATGCATTTAATCGGAGTGTTAATACTGAGGGTCATCAATGACTTAAAAGCCGATTCTTTAATCTATTATAGAGTACATTTAGTCATAAAGTATCCTTTTTTTTTCTTAACCCTTCAACTCCATCGATAAGTTCTTCAAATTCATATCCAATGGCCAATTAATGAAAATTATTTGTTTTTTTTTTTTTGAAAACTTATTGCCATCATTGATTCATTACTCGTATGCCGTTTCGAAGCCACCGAAACAAATCTCGGGAAGATCATATATATCATCTCCTTCTTCCATTGAAATCTCCTCAACCTCTTCTTCATGTCTCAAACTATTCGGAAACCGCGTCAAACTACCGATCGCCAGTAGATAAACTTGACAACCGATGTCGCCCATAACGGTGTTCACCTCTACTCACCGCAACAACGATCTTCGTCGCAAGCTGATAGCCGTTGCAACTCGGTTCGTCCCTGCACACAGCCCTAACCATGATACGTATTATTGTTGGGTTTACTCGGGTTTGTTTACGGGTCACGGGTTAGAAAATGGATCATCCAAAGTCTAAATAAAACGTGAGTTAATGAAAAATTGGTCTAAGTTTAACAAACTTATGGAACTGCATGTGGGTTGTGGATGACTTGGTATTGCTTATTATTAGGAATTTTAATTAGTTGGTTTGTTAATGCACGTTTGCATTTTCCATTATAAATAGATGAAGTCTGCACTTGTTTTTTTCTAAGTTGTAACCCCTTTATTTGATTATCGAATACAACAGTGTTTTTTTATCATTCCATGTCAACACATACGTGAGTGTATTAAGTGTGTGTGGAGTGGGGCCTGAACCAACAATTATTATCATTATCATTATTTTTAATTGTTAAGTTGAGGATTGTTATGGTCATTTTAGTTCGCAGTTTCGAGGGTTATACATGGTGGACGGAGGCCTTCTAGAGTCGTAAAAAACAACATCAAAAGGAAGACTGAGGGGAAGAGGTATGGGGCGGAAATACTTGTCATTACAGTCTTGTAAATCGCAGACCATGGGTTCACCAGTTCCACGGTCATAAAGTGTGAATTGAGTTGATGGTCTTTCTGGTCTTTAAAAGCCTGTAATATTGAACAGAAATTTGACCAATATTGATCAAATTTTCGTATAATTTGCGTGACCGAGTAATACCTGGAAACTTGTGGTATTGTATTATAATTAGGATCAAGTGCACCATTAGCATGGTGACAAGAAATGGTGTCCCTCCGGTTAGCCTTCGACTCATATAAAGTAAAACCTGACCTGTTGCTTGTACCCACATGAGTACCACTTTATCTTCAGTACCTCATTGGGTGGCTTGTGGAAAACTAACTGGAATCCCAACATTCCCGTACACCGGTTGAAAATCCCCCATATATTATCTCACCCTTTTTTACTCTTTTAAAATCAATTCAATTTTTTTGTAATTTCTTTAAGCAGGGGTTTTTTTTAATCATACAAATCAGGTTTTAGGTGGAGGAGGTATGGAGTATGTAAATATTTCTTCCCCTAAAAAGGTGATCACTTTTGAGACGATCACCTCTTAGATACGTGGACTAGAAGCAATTTTGTTTAGGTTTTGCCGCAAATATTAAATTTCTTGACTTACAAAAATGCCGCTTTGTTGTTGACGATATTGTAATGACGTTATCAAAAGTGTAATGTCTTATAATTTAAAATCGTATATTTGATTAGATAGATAAATTAAATCTAAAACATATCTGTTTATGTATTATCACAGAGTATAATGTGTACTGTATTTTATTTTATTTATGAAAACGGAGATGATAAAAATTCATAAGTTTACAACGAGGAGCAATTTGCACTCGTTTGGAATAGCTCTTGATCCGGGAAAGAATGATAAGCGGTTCAGGTTTGGAAGTATCTTAATTGCAAGTTTTGGTTTTGATTATGATTAAATCTCAAAACCGAAACTAAACTGAATAACAAGCTGTGCACACCCTAAAAATCATCAACCGAAGTGTTGTGGTCCCCGCCGCAATGCGCGGGTAACCCACTAGTTTATTTAAAAGTACAACTTGTGTACCTAAACTTCAATGTGAGCTCGTATCTTTAATTTCAATTCATAACGTATATAACTTCAAGTACTCGTGGATTTATTTAAAAGTACAACTCGTGTAACTAAACTTCATGTAGAAAAGCATTCATAACATATAGCTGATGAATCTTCCACGGTTGTGATAAAGCAAGTGGTTTTGGATGGTGGATTAAAGGTGGGTAACATGACGCTTATGTGGAGGGTCATGGTGGTGGCCATGAGGGTCATAACCACACCCTTCAACTTTAGTGGTTTTCAAACATCACATGAAAAGACTCTAAAGGTAGTCGTGGACACATTGATCAGACATGCACATTATAAACTAAACGATGAGGGTTAAGTCTAGTAGAAGACCATAGAAAACCGTTTAAGTAAAAAACAGAGAAAATCATTTAAGTAAAACTACAACAAAGGTACAATAGTTTGTATCATAATCTATCCATACACAAAAGTACAAAATCATATAAGTTTAGAAGTCCAATTCATAAACAACAACGGAAATGGTTGAAAACACAAATAGCTTACATATACCAAATCAACCTCAAAACTACCAAGACAAGTTGAAATATATGTTCAAATGTTCTAGCAAGGGGATTGATTCCATGTTCCCGAGTCTTGAACAACACGGCTTGCCAAAAAACAAGGTTGTAACCTATATGTACAAGACTCAAAATACAATACAAGTTGCAATGGGATTTTAGGTCTGTTACAACTCAACAAAAGTCAGATGATCTTATTTACTGAAAACAGATTACAAGATGACGAAAGACCCAATTCGAGACGGGGGATCTCCCAAAACTTGACTGAACAAGATAATTAAAAACACACGACAGTTGCAATGTGAGTTCAGTCATGCCAACAATACAATAGTCTGAACCAAAAACCATTCATTTAAAAAGTTTCTTATTATTGCAGTCAGTCATTCATCAACATACAATGAATATTGCTAGTGGTTTTCAGAAAATGACATGCCGAAACACTATACCGTATCAGTTTTCATATTACATGCTTGCCTCCTCTATCAGACCATCGATATTGTCTATGATATCATTTTCTTCTTCCAGCAAGCTTACACAGATCAAAACAATTGATTTATGATGATATGTCAAATAACCAATGTGATTTTTTTCTTCATCACTAAGCTCTTTTTTTGAATGCTTCTCACATCGACTACGCCTTTAACTTGCATAGAACTCCATACAACCTCAGCGGCATACAAATCATCAAACACTTCATTTAAAATTTCCTTTATGCTTTTGATGCCATCTTTCCAATTTTCAAGCTTGTTTCCATGCTTTTCTAATATAGCTCTAAGACCTAAATGTTCTATTTCAAGCCAAAGCTCATCCAAACTTAGTAAAGTTTCCAAAGGTATTGGACATATAAGTTTGCTTCTAACCTTTGCCATTTCTTTCTTCAAATTCACTACTTCTTTGTATGCCTCTTTAACAAATTCTTCCACCATTTTCACATAATTCTGGAACCTCAACATACACTTTGTGTATCTTTCTTTATACATCTCCAAAGGTTCCCAGATACTATTCACATGCTCCATCTTTAGCAATTCAATAAAGGCACTATTTTTTTCTTTCAGCCCCACCAGTGCATCACTAGAGTAGACCTACTTTGATTGTACAATGCACGTGTCATGTTTTCATATCCCACCACCATGTTAGTGATGCCTTGTAAACATGCGTCGTGTTGTTCCTTGAAACCTGTTTTTACAACAACAAAAATCTTCAAAAATCAGGTAAGCACAAATCAACCTTTAATATGTAATTGTGGGTAAGTGGTGTTAAAAGACATTGCCCACGTGACTCATTTGAAGGCCAAAGTCTGCAGTGCATGGAATTTTAGTTTTATTATTATTTATTTGATTGCTTTGTTTATTTAATAATATCGGGATAATAAGTCTTTAGCTAGTGGTCAGTGGTTGTTATTCTGTTTTCGGGTCTTACTCCTTTATTTTAGTAGTCTTTTTGAACGTTGAGGTTTGTTCAAGTTCACCTTTATATATTTCTTTATATATTTCCAGTATGTAGTCGCAGAATTATTCAGAAATAAAAAGTTTCAGAAAAAGCTCGTAGAGCATATTTGAGTCTAAGTAGTTAATGCGGTAAAATATCGGATATCAGTCAAGTGCTGATATTTGAGATATTGGTTATCACGGTGGGATATCGGTGGGATATTGGTAATATTAGTATCATGCTAAATTTATATATATAACAACTTAACACTAACAATCCAGTATAATCTCCAACCATTAACAAATTAACCTTTTGAAATTTGCAAAACACTAACAATTGTAGCAAGTAGGAACTAACTAAGACTTGAAACACTAACAACTAACAATTAAGACTTAAAACACTAAAAGCAACAATAATAAGACGAATGGTAGAACTAAGAAGAAAGGTACTGATATTGGGAAAACTGGTGATATATTATTGGTCAAATATCGGATAATATCGCCGATATTTTCGGTACCAATATTCTGACCGCTATTTTGTATCGATATCTCGGCAGGGACCCATAACTGATATATCGGGATATTAACTACATAGCTCATGTCGATTATAGATATCACTGACATACTCTTTTTCGTGTGGTTAGTAATCGATCATGTCGATTACTTTACCTACATGTCGATTATAGATATCATTGACATGCTGAATAATCATAATTTCCAATCCTTTGGATCAACAATTCATGGTTCTCTGGTTTTTATATTTTTTGGTATTTATTTATTAATATCATTGACATGCTGAGTAATTATCTTTCTGATAGATATGACATAAGCCCTTTAAATATTTGTCTATAAAATCTTTAAGATTAATTTTACCAAAATTTAATTACAGTAACAAACAAGTCCCTTTTGTCTTGATTACACTTCTATTTTGTATTTCGCAACTCATTATTTCGTATGATAATTGAACAAAAACTAGTATAGAAATTAAAACACAAGGCTTACCATCCACAACAAGAGTCATCTCTGGAAAATACTTGAACGCTTCGTCTAGTCTCGCATTAGCTAGCTCAAGGGCCAAGATCCTCTGCTCTTCAAGAAATTCGAGGTGAGAGTCCCTTAGATAAAATTGGTACTCGCTAATATGTTCAATGTGTTCTTTTAACAAGTGTTTTAAATCTTCAAAATGTGAACTAGTGGTCATCCTATCAAAGTACTCGGCTTCATTTATAATTTCTATCAATTGATCCACATCTTCTCTAAGTTCGTTATTACATTCTCTTATGAATGTCTCCATGAACCCACCTATTTGCAACTGAAACATATTAAATCTGTGTAGCTTTGACATTGATACAAGCCTACGATATCACGAAATTAACAATGAAATCTATTAAGATTGGGAAGGAATTGTGATTCAAGATAGGATTTTGAAACATAAAGATTTGTGGAATTACAGTAACAAACAAGTCCCTTGGAAGTTCTACAAGTTGAAACCCTTTCAAGATTTAATATTTGGAATTAAATCAAAAGTGAGTAATGCGCTGAAAGAAGTGTTTTTAATCAGAAAGAAAGAGTAAAATGTAACGCCCCAAAATTTGAATTTTAATCCACTAGTATGTTTCTTTATGTATTAGTATGAAATAAAATAACTAAGCTATTTAACTTAGTTAAATAGTTAGTCAAACAAGTAAGGAATAAAACTTAATGTCAAATGTAACCAAATAGTAAACAAGAAGGACTAAAAGTGGGAAAATAAATAGAAACTTCAGTGGTTAGTGTGTGTTTATGTGTGTGTGTCGACACCCAAGGAGAACAAAGAAGAAGGTTCTCCCAAACGCTCTAAAATACAGAAATTTAAGAAGGATTTGAAGCTAAGTCAATGCATGAATGAAGAATCCTTACCATCTCATGCTAATGAACATGTGGCAAGTTATAAATTTTGATTTGGTGATTTTTCAAGAAGTGGGTTATGATCAAACCATGAAGAAGTATGAAATTAAGTATGAGGAGGTGTTAGAATCACCATATAGGTCTTGGGTTATGAACGATTTGGGAGTAATTTGATGTTTGGAGGTGAAACCCACTTCTAGTGGTGAAGATGGTGATATGGGTGTGTCACCCATGTCCAATCCTTGTTCAAATCTTGTTGTGATATGTTGTATGTAATGCGTTCTTGTTAGGTAGATTGAATGTGATATGAATTTGTTGATGTTTTTGTGTTAATTGATGAATGAAAGCATGAAGTAGGAAGTAAAGCATGAAACACTTGTACATTATGCATAAATTATGGTATGCACACCAAGTGTTTGATGAAATGCCTAGGTGAGATTAATAGATGAAATGGTATGCAAGTAATGGATGAAATCGTATAATATGGGGATATGATGTATTTGATGATAAATAAACATGAGAAATCTATTTTTAGATGGAATTCATCTAGGATTTGGTTGGCCATGTTATTTGGTAAAAGTATGCATTAGAATATTGTACTCTATGTTGGAGTGGTATGATGTTTACTACATGTTTGAATAATTGCTTAATCAAAATTGATAAGTAGAAGTACACTAAATGTGAAGCATATGAGATCATTAGAACAGGATGAAGTTAGAATGATGTTGGGTTGTTAAGCATAGGTCATGGTGTTAGTTGTAGAATTGTGTTACTAGAATGAACGGAATTGAATATGTTTGGTGTGTGCATATAACTAGATGATCATGTGGTTGTATGCTTATTGCATCGTGAGTATGAAATGTATATAGTGTCATTAGTACAGTCTACTATAATGACATGGATGTATGAGGTTAAGTCGAAAGTTCATATGATAAATCGTTGACTTTCTGAAAGTCAACTGTGCATAAGTAGCAATGTTAGACATTTTGTCACAATTGTAATGTTATAGAAAGTTATATGATGCGTGTTATATCCATATGTGTTATATGTGATGACGTGATGAATTATATGAATTTGAAAAGATTGACTTGTGGAAATATGCCTTATGCTTGTTAGAATTGACTAATGAAAGTCAAATGTGAAACATGAATTTGATATGATCGTTAATATGTATAATCATGTATGCTAACAAGAATGTGAATGCGATGACATGAAAGTATAGGGATCATGTCAGGATGGATGGAAGCATGGAAGGCTAACGGGTCAAAAGGAGGCGAGGAAACCGGATGTGAATACGGACACTTAAGGTAAATGATTTGCGGAATCACTTCTTATTTATAAATGAAGTTTGGTATGTTGTATATAGAGAACCATGTAAGAAGTTATGGGTAAGGGTAAGTACCAAGGTAAGTTCATATGAAATGTTCATCATGTTAATGGAATGTTCATCATGTTAATGGAATGTTCATCATGTTAATGGAATGTTCATCATGTTACTGAAATGTTCATCATGTTAATGGAATGTTCATCATGTTACTGGAATGTTCATCATGTTAATGGAATGCTCATCAAGTTACTGAAATGTTCATCATGTTAATGGAATGTTCATCATGTTTTTTGGAAGTTAGTCGGTTATGTTTAATTGCTATTGCAATGATTTGTGTTGATATGTTTGTAGGTAAGGCTCCATTTACGAATAAGTGAATGTGACTTGTATGTATGTATGCAGATATGGAACTGTAGCGTGTGTAAGTAGTGTGAACTTGTATGTACGCACATATGAATAGGATACGTATGAATGTTCTTAGATATATGAAAGTGTACATACGTGTGGTAATCTTATGATTGTAGATCACTGGTATATGTATATGTGAAGATGTGGGTTTTCAATATGTTTGAGATTACGTATTCCTAACCATGTTACTATGAGAATGAAATGGAGTGCAGGTATGGGACGCCGGACTATCGAGGAATTGATGTCGGACTCGAGTAAATAAAAT
Source organism: Helianthus annuus (assembly GCF_002127325.2). NCBI lineage: Eukaryota > Viridiplantae > Streptophyta > Magnoliopsida > Asterales > Asteraceae > Helianthus > Helianthus annuus. Next base: position 19,144,185 of record NC_035439.2, read on the forward strand.
TGAAAGGATGTTTCAGTGGAATACCTTACGTAGTTAGAATGTGGTATAGCCTTTTAAGTATATGTATTAAATTATATATTATTTCACCATGTACTAACGTGTTGGTTATATATGGTGACCGCAGGTTAGTCAGATATTCATGATAGACAAGTGAACGAGGGTCGAGTTGAAGATCATGGATTGTACGGGAAAGCGGTCATGTTGTTTGTAATTATTTGTTAACATAGTTACATTAAATAAATGATGAATGATGTTTTCACGTTAAAAGGGTTGACTTAAATTGAAAATTATTTTTTTATTACCGTTACCTCCAATGGTAACATTTCGAAAGAAACAAAAAATCCAGTGTTGTAAAGGAAACGCCGGTGCATGGGGTGTTTTGGGCCAAAAACAGACTATTTCATGGGCCAATATACATGGTTTTATAATTGATGTCTTTTAAAATGTTTCTGGTTGTCATCTCTCACTCTTAATTAACAAAGTTGACTTTATATATTTAGCTCAAGATTACATGATCAGATATAGAATGAGGAAGAGAGAATGAGTACTTCAGAGTAATGAATAAGATTGTTGAAAAGGAAGAGATGATGATGAGTGAAGATTAACTTCGCTCTAAGATGAAGAGTCGAGACGAAAAAAATTAGAAAAAAAAAACAAAGTTTTGAACTTAAATTATTAACACTTACCAAGGGTGGAAGGGGTGCTCAAGCACATGGAGAGTGGTAAACACTTCACCGAGCCTCACCTCATGTCATGTCAACTCCCCTATTTACTCTCCATTTTGCACTCAATCACTAGGGGTGCTTCACCCAGATAATTTTTTCTTTAAAAAATAAATAAATCTGTGATTGGTTGGAAGAGAGTGGGGTGCACCATTAACCTCCTTTTTCTCCCATCTCTCATCAATGACTTGTCACCATTCAAACAACTCAACGTTCACCTAATCCGAGTCGGCGGTAGTATACCGCGCGGCATATGCACTCCCCGATGGACTCACCAAGCGGCGCCCCTACCACCCTAAATAGCCAAATCTAAAATCTAAAATCTATAATCTATAATTTCTATAAAAGGAGAAATGGGCATTACATCACAATGCTGACGTGGCAATCAGATAGGCTGTCTAACAATGCCTATCTGATGTCATTATTGCATCATAAGTCTTAATTTAAAATCTTTTAAAATACATTTAAAATACAAATCAGAGAATGGGCTCAATTAAAACCTCTACCACATTCAAAATTCTAGCTCCAGATTCAAAATTCAAACCATACTTTCTAATACATATATAATACTGATACATGATTCTGGCTCCACATTCAAAATTCAAACCATACTTTCAATCCATCTCCCTCTTTCAAATCCAGAGCTCCCAACTCATTGTTCTCCTCATACGTCGATTAAACCCTAAATCATCTCCAAATATCATCATAATTCACACCAGACACCGATTAAACCCTAAAATCGACTGATTTTCTTGCTGATTATCATCACAATTCACACCAAGGGTTACAGAAGGTTGCTCTTGAGAGCATGAGGTACTATTTGTTGAATGTTGATATAGATAGTTGTTTTGTAATTGTGTAGGTTGCTCTGGTCTACTCCAACTCTCTCTTTAAATTTCAGTCTGCATTCTCTATTGGAACTCTGTAACTCTAATAGCCCTGACCGTCAAAGATAGCCCTGACCAACCATCTGCGGTTGACCATGTGCTAGGTTCTTTGATGGGAGAGTTGCATGTTAGGTTTGTAGGTTATTTTTTTATTTTACTGTAGTTATACTTACTAAATTGATTATGAACAAACAAGTTTTGATAATTTTTATTAACATTCAAATTTAAGAATATGTTAATATAAATATTGATTTTATTAAATTAAATATAAAGAAAGATTAAATACTCAAATTTAAGAATATGCATAAAGTATTACATGCCTTCCTAGGATTTCGACCACTCTCGCCTTCTTGCACGCGATTTCGTTCTTTCTTTTGTTTTGCAGATCGGCTAGCATGTCGCAGATCTTCTGATCCTGTTTCAGGAATTGTGTGATAAACTCTTCTACGTTGTTCTTGAAGTCTGATGGAGGAGAATGGAGGACTTCATCAAGCAATCCGATGCTGCTCCAGGTTTGCTTGTAATTGTTTTCACTGATGATGCTGACTTTTCTGTTTAGTACTTCATCTGCTCGCTTTTATTCGAGCGACCATCTAGAGAATTGCGTTTTAAGAGAGTTGGTGTCTGACCAGTGGTAGAAGCTTCTGTTTGCCATCTAAAGTATTGTTGGTGTTGCTGGTTTTGGTTTGTTTTTTGACTAACAGTTTTTTAAAAGTGAATTGCTGATGTTTTCAATTAAACTAATTATCAGCCTTTTATAGTGTTTAAAATGGGTGTTATCCTAAATGAAGAGGTTATTTGTAATTATGATAACCTGTTTTTTTTTAGGTTTAAATTTTGTCCTTCGGGTTTCTTGATATTTAATTTTATTAGCTTTCCATGAAAACTTATTTTTGAAAGGTTTTGCATTAAAAACACGATGTTTCTAAATATAAATGTACATGTTTATATTAAAATATCATCTGTTTTTTCCTCCTATAGGGGATTTAAATCTGACATTTGCGCTGTTAGATATTTCACTATATAATATCATTGCCGATTCACCTGTTTTCCATCACGTTTCACTACCAAGATACCTTTCTTTCACATCCGTTGAGTAATATAACATAAAATGGCATCATATAGTTCTGCACAGTCTGATGATTTAAAGCAGCGCTTTATCAAGCAAGTTGAGGAGCAAGTCTATGTGGATAGGGCTACTCTTCAAGAGCTGAAGAGGTGTTTTCATGGACTGCACCTAGGTTTGTTCACGAGAGACCAGGTTTCCAGAAACCTGATGGCGATGCCTTCGACTTCCGTTCATGACCTTTGTGTTGTCAGTAATATAGAGTGCGATGATAGAGACGTGAAGTTCATGGCAAGGCTCAAGGATATACATCGAGAGGTTCAACACTCGATGGAGTTGAAGCTAAAATTTCTTAATTCTTGTTGTTAGATTTTTAGATTTCTGATTGTTATTGTTATATTTGAAAGTTTCTTAGTTCAGTTCTCGATGTAATTGTTACTGTATCAATGCCATAAATTTTAATCGTATTAATCTTTCTTGTCACATTTTACTTTTACTTATTTTAGCAAAGCATAAGTAATATTAGTATTATCATTATATTGATATATATATATATATATATATATAGAATCTGAGGATTGCAGATCGATATTGATGTTGATGTTAAATTGTGTCTGAATATAGAATGCCAAACATGAAAGCACTGCTGAAAAAGAAGAAAAGCTTGTTCAAAGGGCAACGTCCTGTTAGAGACAAGGCTTGATATAGAATGCCAAACATCTGTTTAAGCCTGAACAAATGTTTGGTAAGTCAATAGAGGTTTAAATCCCTCAGGTTGGTTTAAGCCTGAACAGATGTTCAAAGGGCTACTAAAGATCCAAAGCTAGATGTAAGGCCAGTACTATTACTTATGTTGATTGCAAAACCAAAATAGTCTGACATCTGATCTTGAATAACAGTGCTTAGTAGAATCTACTCCTCCCAATGACAAAAGACTCAACATCTGCTACTCCAAAGTTCTGCCAAAGTCTGCCAAAAGAGACTATCTGCTTGAAGATAAAGTCTGCTAATTAAAAGGTCTGCCAAAGTGATCCTCTACTGATGAAGACAAAGTCTGAAGAAGCAAAGATCTGCTATGGCTCAACAGATGTTAAAGACCAACATATGATATTCAACAGATGCTGCTCAAAAGAGGTTATCAATGTAATAGTGCTTAGGCTAATAGAAGATGTTAGGAGTTTGTTAGGTTGTTAGATGTCGCTGTCTAGCTGACGTCAGCTTAGATGTTTGATTTGTACTATAAATAGAACATTGCATGTACTGTTCTATTTATCACTCTCCTCTTGACATTTTGTACGAACAAACTAGGAGTGATAAGGCTGAGGGGGAGTTTGTAATTCTCATGCACACGTAAACATTGTAATTGCAATTGCAATCTTTATAAAAGCATGATGAAAGCATTCTTCTCATTTTTGTGAGAAAAAGTTTATTATTCCGCTGTATATTTCCATTTCTGTTTTATCTTCTTCCATTGTTTTCATCTTAACTATCACAACAATCAAACTCAGATCCTAACAATTGGTATTAGAGCTTGGTCAATCAAATTCGATCCTAACAAATCCTGTTGAATTGGTCATTCAAAAGCATTAAAATGTTTTCAGAAAATCAAAAATCCAACCTTTAAAAATAGCTTTGAATGAAAAAATTTTCAAAAATCCTTAAAGTCTGTTCAAAACCACTGTTTTTAAAACCTTTGCTTGGCTAAAAATTCATCCACTACTGAAAGGTATCATCTGTTCTCATAACCTCTTTTTATCCTAACCATTGTTGTCTATCCACTGTTCCCAACCTCTATTACTTTCCAACAGAGGTTGCCACGTGGACATATGTTAGCCATCAGATCTTCGAAACAGATGCCACGTCAGCTTTCACTTTTTCACCCTATAAAAACCTCGGTTCCATCCCCAAAGAGAGCTTACATTGCCGTCTCGAATTCAAAATTCCTAACAAAGTGTTTTCCACTATCATCTTCTTCAACCCTACTTATTTTTCTTCTCCGGTCATGGCTCTGCAATATAAAACCCCACAACTACCTTCCTAACTTCGAGAAAACCAATAAAAATACACCTTTCCATTCAATAATTGACGTTTTAACATCATCAAAATACAAAACAACCCTAACTGCCGATGCACCAATTCATGTGGATACCCTTCGACAATTTTGGGCTAATGCTGATGTTCAGTCAAAAATAAGAAGCATTTTGGTATCACGTCTAAGGTCGGAGGGATCATTGTTCAAATTTCTCCATCATCTATATCCACAATTTTTGCTTTGGATGACCAGGCATGTAAAACCTCTTTTGAAAACAAGAAATTCACACAGAGTTCATTGAAAGAGGGTATGAGGGTCAACTGACAGGAGTTACAATTTTCAAACCAAAATTTCCTGCTGACATGAAATTCTTTTCCCATACCCTCCCGATTTGTCTCTCTACCAAGACCACCTCATTCAATGAGATACCACAAAAAGTTCAATACTTGAGATGTGCAATTTTGAAAAAAACTTATTACAATCTATCCCATGCATTGTTCTCGGACTTGGTGGCAAATGTGAATAATGTTAAAAACGGCTCAAATATTGCATTTCTTATGTATCCAAGACTTTTAAGCTATTACCTTAAAAAACAAGTGTCTCAAAAGGATTTTCAACAAGGTGTAGATTTTCAAATAAATAGTCTTACAAATAAAACTTTTACAAGAATGATGGACAAAGAAAGTTTCAAAAACACAAACAAAGGGTGATGAGCCTGTTTTATATGCATCAACATCTATTGCTCAAACCTCTGTTGTCGATCCTACTGTTCCTAGTGATCATGACACCACAACCGGTGTTGTGAAACCCACACCAGCAAAATCCAAAAAGAAACCATCCACAACCAAAAAGCCCACCAAAACAAAACAACATAAAAAGGCACCTCTGGAAGATGAGATCCTAGAGGATAACCTTGTGACAGCACAAAAGTCACAAGAAACCACTGTTGCTACTTCCTCACAACAATTGGTAAGATCTCCTCCAAACCAAACTCCCCTTGAATACTCACAAAAAGATCAAGTTGTAAGCACAAGGACATCACATCATGAGGCAGGCATTACAGTTGAAAGTCTGTTTCAAAGCCCCTCTCCTAGGGCTATGTCTCTTTCAACTCCACAACCCTCCACTCCAATTCCACCTACATTTTTACCTCTGCTTGATGCAATTGAAACTCAGACACTAATCAGTCCCTCTCATTCACCTGTTAAAGAGAGCACACTTCCACATATGACTGAGTCTAAGGCTACACCCCTTGAGTTTCATGAAACTCTTGGTGGTAGTTCAAGTGAAACAACCACTACAAGTGGTGAACTAATACGTTTTCAGTTGGACAGTGTTACATCTATAAGTCTTCCTTGAAGGCAACAACTGTTGAGGCTACAACTGTAACCTCTGTTCCAGTTGGAAATCCCCAGTACCAAGACAAATGAGCATTTGGTTCTACTAATTTGGAGAATTCTCCAATTAAGGAACTAAATACAACTACCTCTGGCAGGGATTCATATGATCCTATTAAGTTAGGTAATGAATTAAGATACAAAGAATTGACGGAGAGAATGACTTCAATGGAATCATCCATGGCTGAGATGAAAGATATGATGAAGCAGATGATGGAGCATTCTAAAAGTCAACCCTCTACTCAGCAAATTACCAATGAGATGTGGAAATCAGTGCAACCAATCATTCAAGCTCAAAGGAATTTGGCTGATATCAACCATAACACTCATATGGAATTGATCAGGAATATGGTTGAGGCCAGATATAAGGTTACACAAGCATACATCAAGGCCATAAGGGAACATTTGGTAAAGACTACTGGCTCTGGCTCTGCCCCTGCAACAGTCCTTCAAAAAGAAGTTGAGGATAATGCTAAAAGGGGGAGAATGATAAGTTGAGAAAGTTGCCACCTTCTTCACAAGCACAACCAAAGGTGCAACAGCAAAAGCCAGAGTCTGCTTCAACCAAAACTTCTGCAAAGGCATCAGATGCAGGAAAAGAAAAAGGGATTGATGAGACCCTAAACAAGAAGGCTGAAAAGATTGCCTTAGAAAAGCAGAAGAAGCAAGATACACTTGAAACCAAAGCTTCCAGCCTAATAGAACAAGAACATGCTAAGTAGATAAAAAAGGAGAATATTGGCACTTCACAAAAAAGAAAGTCAACAAGAAGAGTTAGACAGCCAATCAACACCCCTCCTAAAACCTCTGCTGGGTCTACAAAAGGTGTATCCTCTGTTGAACCAAACCAAAACCCTCACCACAAAAACCACATCTCAAGAAACAAAAGAAACCATCACCACCACCATCATCAATACAACCAACAGATGCTGGTACAACAGATGTATCAGAAGATGTTCCACAAACCACTATCGGTACAACTGTTGTATCAGTATATGTTACCCAAACCACTGCCATGATCATTTTTTCCACACCACCAACAATTGAACCACTGCCCACACCACCAAGAATTCCATTAAGCCCACCATCACCTAAACTCAAATTCACACGCAAAAGAAAAACTTTTGTTGTGCAAGAAGATAATGAGGAGATTCAACCACCAGTCTCCTTATCATCTGCCCCTATTCAAGCACCATCACCAATCATTTCCATTTAGATCCACTTCACTTCCACCCATTCCATCAGAACCATCAATCATCCCACTGGTTGCTCAGTATCCTCTAGAGATTTATGTAATCAAATGAGAAATTGAATCATTTTATACAACAGAGGATACATCACAACTTACCTTCCCATCTCGCCTTGGTTATAGAAAGCCTAGAAACTTGGATGAATATTTTGAAGCTAAAGGCTAGACAGGCTGAATATATTGGAAAGGAGAAGATTAAAGGGATGGATGACAGGACTGCTTAGGGAATCTTGTCACTAGAACTTAGCAAGGTAAGCAAGATAGAAGATTATGCTAAGGACCCGAGCAAGTCCATGTTTGAGAAGCCAATTAATCTGAGCTTGATAAAGAATTGAAAAGATGCTCAATGATCCTTCACAAAAGCCAACTCTACCAGACTGGAAGAAAGGCAAACAAATTGATCAAAACAAGGCATTGAAGCTGAAAGAATGAGAGCAAAGCTTATTGCTGCTAATTATGGAAATGCAAGGTCTGTTGTCAGATGGTCTGAATCCAAGATTGTTGAAACATACTAGAGACTGGAACATCTAAGAGCAAAGGATCATACAGTTCCTCAAAATCCAGTATATCCGACAGTGGTTGTTCCCCAACAAACCCTTCCATTTAAAAAGCTGCCCTCAGCATCTGGCTTATCCATAGCTTCCTTGAATCAAGCAAAAAGGCAGAAGCAGATGGCTGAGGCTGATGAACAGATGTTATTATTACAGGAAACAGGGGATCAAAAACCAACTGTTGTACCACACAGATCCTGCAAGTGACAAATTCAGAGAAACAGTTGCAAAACTTGTAACATACCTCAATCACCCAACTCATCAAGAATAACTCTTCACCCAAGAAAACCATCTGATCCAAAAATTCTAAAGTGGAACTCATCCTCAGACACCCACAAATTGACTCTGCTCAGATCAGATGGTAGTGTTCAAAGACTAAAAATGGAGGATGCATATGGTCTGGATGCAGGTGACCTCTAAGATTTGGGAAAGGGTTTATGAAGATATGGTCTCCATGAACTTTGAGTTACAATTCAAATGCCAAATCAGGGAGATGTTGATGAGGAATAAAGATCAGAAATAAAGAAGTGTTTTTGCATGGTACAATTGTTTTCAGCAGCATATGTAGCCAGAACACAACATTTGCAAAACCAAGCAGTACCAGCAAAACCAATTGCAGCTGGAGGTTTAAGAGCGGTTCTAACAGCAGTTGCAGGTGGAGATGTTTCTGGATCAGCAGCTGCGACATTGTTTCCAGCAGCATATGTAGGCAGGACACAACATGTAGCAAAGGAGATGTTGCTGGGTAAGAGACTCTTGATTGGGCTTTGGTGAAAGTTGTTGAGGCAGGTGATCGTGTGATCGTAGTTAATGTTTGTTGAAAGTCAAGTTGTATTGCTTGTATTTATTTTTTTCAATGTAAAGATTTTAAGTTTGTTAGTATATTCGTTTGAAGTTTTACAGCTTCTGTATCGAAGTTTAATAATCACATTTCCAACAGATATGAACATTCGGGAAAGTAATTCCCTTCTAAAAAAATATCTAGTGATTCGTTGTTTAATAAAATGTTGTATGAATGGTTTTCTAAAAACAATCTGTGTTTGCACATACTTTCAACCAGATATCACTATTTAAAATAGTAGTTCTCACTTTTTACGATGAAAGGTAGTGTGACTACTTTTGATTATTTGTTTAGGCTGATTATTTCTTTAGTTGTAAATCAAAGTTAAATGCATCAACATGCAAGATTTGTAAGAATAACTCATGACAATTTTAATATTAACCAAACGAAAAACTAAACTAAAAATTGCAATATCAGATCGGATATAAATGAAACATGATGTCTATTTGAGGACATGTAAGGCAACTTTAACATATGGATGAATTTAGTTTAATGATTGCCACATAAGTAGTCCATGTCATCAAAACTTTGGTTTTTGACATATAAGTAGTCTACGTAAAACAGAGACGATTACAGACTAATGGTAGGTAGACGGGCAACAAGCTGCGCCGCTACCCACTTCTGAATAACAAACCTCACTCTACTAAACACAAAATTCTGCCCATTAGCATGTGCGGTGTTACTACTTACCACCTATACATCTATCTATACTTTCTATTAAAATGTGGTATGAATGAATTTCTAAAAACCACCCGTGTTTGCATACGGGTATCACTACTAGTTCTATATAAAAACTTCTTTTAGAATCCTCAAAACTGGTTAACTAATGGGTTGTGACCGGACTGAAAAACCAAGTACTCAAACTGAAAACGCAAAGTACTCCCATTTTCCAAAATGGACAGCTCCTAGCCTCATAGAGCACACATATATAACTGGGATATTCATTTTGGTTTGGTTTAACTTCAAAGACACTTGATGATATTCCATTTCTTGAGCCTGTCATTGAACTGTGACCCAATCCAGTTCAGCCCGTGAATTTAGGGACCTTAATATAAGGGGATCCGGGGTGGGGGAATCTTTCCCCGCTATATTTGTTTTGCACGCGTGATGGAAACAAACAAACCACCAAGTCCGCCACCAACAAACTTTAACGCGTGATAAATAATTTCCGTGATAAAATTGACGCGTGATAAATGGAAGGATGTGAGGGGGTGTGAAGGTTTATTGTTGGGTGTTGTGAGTGATGGGCATTTCCACTAAAAAAAGTTGTGAGTGATCGAATAATGGTTGATGACATGGCGGAAATTGATTGGATGTTGTGAGTGATAACCACCCCTACCCCCTACCCCCTTCCCCCTTATGGCCCTAGAAAATGACTATTACACCCCTGTAAATAAAAAAAATCCCTAATTGATCTGCAGGTCCTCCCAAGAGTCATAGGGAAGGAGAGAGGGGGGGGGGGGGGGGGGCACTTAAGATTGGTGATAGGAGGAGCATTGTGGTAGTCGGATGGTCACCGCAACTTTGCAATGGTTGACAAACAAGAAGACCTCCTGTTCTCCGTTTTCCTAATTTAATTTGTTTTTCCTTCTTATTAGTTTTTTTCAATCATTTTTGTTTTTAGTAACAAAGGGTAAAATAGTCATTTCACAATAGGTTATCTTATCCCAAGTTAAAAAGACCAAATGCGTTACAAGTTAGTGAACCCAATACAAATAAGCTCCCAAGATTCTAAGGGTGTCCGGGGCATTTAGCGGGGAGGCTTGCGGTGAGCCAAGTCCCCGAGCGGGAACACCGCCGCCATCAATTCGGGGAAGCTAATTGGGGAGTGGGAGCAGGGGGTATTCACCGATGAGGGGAATCAATTTTAAACGGCTATATAGCCGTTATATGTTAAAAAAAAAAATTCCTAACCCCTATTCAACTCATCTAATTTTTTTAACCAATCTTTAAAAAAAATGGATTCCAAGTTCCCGTTTTTTCTCCCCTGCCCGACTTTCCCGACGATGAAGATTCATCGTCAAGCGATGGTAGTTTAATTTTCTTCCAAAATCTCATCAACAAGCGGAGCTACTAGACACCTTGAAGTGAATTCCGATGACGAGTAGTTTGTTTTTTTTATTTTTCTAGTTTGAATGTAATTTTTATTTTTAATTTAATGAAATGTCTTTTATTTAATTTTTATTAATATTTGTTTAATTTATAAACATGCATAATTACAACAAATAAAAAAAACAAGTCCCCCAAGAGAGGAGTGCCACCATCAAATTGAGAGTGTGAGGGGAGTTAAGGAGGGAGTTGACGTGACGCGTGCTAATTGGTTTTTTGTAAGAGAGGAATGCCCCTCTCACCCTAAGAAAAATCTATATACATTGAGGATATAAACTGTACTTCGATTAATTTTAATTATGACGCGAAGATAGTTGCATGGTAAAGATTTCGCTTTTTGGTCATGTAGACCGCGATCGAAACCTAGCAGCCATGTTTTCTTTTTTATTATGTTGATTCCAAAATCTTTTGACAGGTTTTGGATAAGTGCAAGATTATATTTGGGCAGGTTTTATTATTCTGTTTCTCCTCCTAAGGGTGGACGGGGTGTATGCGGGGAGTGGTTGCGGTGATGGTAGTCCCCGATCGGGAACACCGCCGCCATCAATGCGGTGACCCGAATCGGTGGATGAATTAGGCATGGATTCACCGATGGAGGAGAGGGGAAAGATGGTGGGCCAGCTCACTTTCAACCAATCAAACTTTTTATTTTTTTATTTTTTTTTTTTTTTGAATAAAAAAATAAGGGGAGTTAAGAGGGGAGTGCCGCCATCAATTTAGGGTGTTAGGGGAGTTTAAGAGGGGAGTTGACGTGGCACACGAGGATTGGTTGGGCGTAAGAGAGGGGACTCACCTCTTAGGTGAGCACCAATGGCATCATTTTCCACTAATTTTCTGTTTTCCTATATTTTGTAATGTAACCCACAATAACCCCTTTTGGGTAATCATGCATTGATCTTTTCATGCTCTTCTTTAATTTTTGAAGCCCTTGTAAATCAGAGGTTTAACTACTGCTCGAAGATTAGTTGTTGCTTCTATACCAAAGGGTCTCAAACCGTACAATGGTCTATCTTATATGCATGTTACAAGGTAATTTCTTTATGTTTTTTATCGTCGGAAAAATAAATATGAAAAACAAAAGTTAATATACACTTTTAATTGTCATGATATGTCAAAATTATCAATGCACATATATTCAGCAAAGTGAAGTAGCACCTGTATGTAAACAGCATACTTTTCACTCTTCAGCATTGATTCCGAAAATTCGAACCTTATGCATGTGAGGAAACTTGGCAATGACTAGCACAAAAACGGCCACTGTGTTGAGGAACAGCATCGGGTTCTCATAGTCCGTTGTATGGGATGCTATCAAGTACCTGTACAAATGATGACGTCACCTTAAATGAAATCATCATCATATATCGTTTCTTTTGCAAGACATGTGCTACAATTACACAAAAAGCTGAGTATCATCATCATCGTACTCAGTAAATCCCACCAATAGCAAAGCTAAGGTAGGGTCTGAGGAGGGTAATATGTTGACAGCCTTACCTCTACCCGTAGGAATAGAGAGGCTGCTTCCAGTGAGAACCCCGGCTCGATAGTAGCTTTGCATCAAGCCTTGGACACAAGGCACATGACACTCAGCAACCGGGACAAAGGCCGATCAGTGCATGTATCCCCATGTCTTTCGGCTATCAACGCCACCACACGATGCATGATTAACCTCCGTCGCTTTTAACGTTATTATCACGAAATTAGTAAAATAACATTAAAATTCGTGCAATTTCACTTTTGCTCCCCGAGCGCCCACACATATATACATTATATGCGCACACCGCAAGCGGGTTGCAAGACACGTGCTACAATTATACAGAAAGCAGAGTATGTACTCAGATAAATTTTAAAATTTAATAATATGAGAAGATAGTGATGCTGATATGAACTTGGAACACTGCTTATAGGTCTAACGAAACTAAGGGAACTTACAGGACTACAGGTACAACAGTAAGAAACTTCCTGTTGCGAGTGAGCTGCTTGCCACTATCAATTTGCTCCCACCAAGTCAACCTGTTGTATATCCCCTGATCATCGGCAAAAGGTGTTCCCTTTTTCCAGTGAAAGAAGTGATACGTAATCTGACGCAACAAAAAAAAATAGAGTAACACTTAAATTTATATAAAAACCAAATGTTACACATATGCAAGATCGCAAGCAACAGATAACGGATCATAACAAACTGGCTAGCATCCTCAGAGGTCCTTTGTCGATCACTCGACCTTATCAGAAGATAGACAGCAATGGTTAAGTAATGTGTTCGTGCACGACAATAACACATAAACACGAGTCTGTTTTAAGGTCTTGGCGCATAAGATATAGCTTTACTCGAGCTTCGGGAGTAAAGTAAGCAAGCGTTTGGTCCTTGATGACAACCTAACTTAATCATATTGTGGCATATAAACATGTGTACAGACTACAGATTCTCATCAATATGCACCAGAATCCCCAAGTACAGAGTCATATTTCTAAACATTATACCCAAATCTTCAAAACCCTAGAAGGCTAGAACTAGATAAGGTAAATAGAGATAAAATTGAGCCGCATAACCAAGTGATGATGTATCTAAACCTAAGTTAAATCGCAAAGAAGCATACGAGAGCGTGAGAGAGATTAACGGTGGTCCAAGCGATGCCAGGAGAGCAGGCGGTGACGGCGAGAACAAGAAGCCAAGCGAAGAATAAGATGAGTATGTAGGTGGTCCAGACGCCGGGATACATGAACCACTCGGTGTTTCGGTTGAGATCCGTGGGTGGCTCTGCTTGCACATACAAGTTGGCCATGAATCGCGTGATTGTGAAGCTGGTCGGAAGGTGGTTGTGTGGAGTGAAGATATGATTGTTGGTAAGGTAATGATGAGCTAAGTTAAATACGTGTGTGAAACCAGCCAAAGATAAGTTCAATACTTATCGGATAATCTATCAATCATCATCTTCATCAATAATCAATAAATATAAATATATAGGTTTCCTTATATGGTTGAGCTATATTAGACTATAGGATGTGGGGTCATTGTTGGATTATGATTTGATACATAGGCCAATTATTCATCCCTTGTATCATCCATCTTATTAAATCACGATAGTTCACGTGGATTAAACCATGGCAATCATGTTCCCTTTTTTTTCCATTATTCACGCAAACCCTAATCCCAACATCAAGAAGAACGATATCAGCAACAAATCCTTTTCCTTTGTTTGTGATAATCAGGTACATGATCGTAATCTGCACTGATCGTAATCTGCATACAAGTGACGAATTGAAAAGTATTGTTGTTTAATCTCGATGTTGTAGATTTAATTTGCCGTAAACAACTAAAGTTTGAGTTCAATTTGACTTTCGTATGTTTTAATTTGTAGAAATTAGGTTTTTAATAAAGTTGATTTGATTATTTGTGTGAAATGTTATATTAACATGACGGATTTTGAATAAATTATTGTGTTTCAACTTGCAGTTTTGAATCTGGTTCTTTATTTGCACTTAGCATTAGTTGTTATTAGCATCTTCATTTATATGTCTGCTTGAATGAAGTTGGTGTATATAGATTCAGATAACTGTGAGTTTTGATTCTATTTTACTTGTTTGATCATATCGATTTAGACTTTGATCATATTGAATGAAGTTGTAATTAGACTTTGATCATATTGATTGATGTTCGTTTGTTTATGATTTATGCATTTCTGTTTATATGTGTGTGTCATTAAGCTATAGTTAATACTACCATGGATCCAAGCAACCCGAACAACCCACCACAAACCCCGTGGACGACACCCGTTGATTCGATGTGGGCACCTCCATAATTTTCTTTTACAAGCTACAATAAAGTTCCTAATGTGTTCAACCAACTCCATCAAACCCCGACTCCTAATGCGTTCACGCAACTCTCTCAACCCCAAATCCTAACGCGTTCACGCAACTCCCTCAAATCCCGCAACCTACTAGTTTATTTCAACATCAACAAATCCAATTTCAACAACAATATCTGCAACAACTTAAAATGCTCCAACAAAGCCAAAGTCGGCATATTCATACGAAAGTCTAATCGCAACCGACACCCGATACCCATTCGTTAAACGATTTGGATGACATTGACGTTGTACCCAAAACCCAACCTCAAAGTTCTAAGAAAACATCTAAAAAAGCATTCAAAGAGGCCGGAACAAGACAATTTAACCATCGGTAGAGGTCAAACTTGGACATCAATTGAAGAGATAGTGTTGGCAAGGGCGTGGGGACCAATACGTCTACGTGTCCGAGCGTAGGTATGTTATATGTCACGCCCTCAAATTTCCACATGCAGAGTTCTACCGCGAGGCACGTGACAAACCAGGAGCAGTCATTAGTCACATTGAAGGACACTATATGAGTTTAAAATTTTCCTACTTGTTCATTCATGAGAAAACACTGTTTATACAATTGAGTTGCGGAAGCGTAAGTAATTACAAAACCAAAATAGCTAATGTGATTAAAGGTAAGTCTAAATGTTTGATAAAATCAATGCGACTCCAATGCATCCTAGTCCTGTCGTGTGCTACCTTAACAACCTGAGAAAGACATGCAAGAACAAGTGTCAACACATAATGATGAGTGAGTTCACAGGTTTTTGGATACAGTTATAAAGTAGGTTATTTCTCAAGAATATTCCACTGTTTCAAACCCGAAATAGTAAGTTGCAGTGTTTAGCAGTTATTTGTTAAATTTGTAGGTAGCTAACCTAAATCATGTCAACAAAGTGTTCGATCCGAAGCTGACGTTGCTGCCCCTGTTGTGCCAGGTCTATCACCAACCATGGCTAAGTGTTAGGGGAGTGGGGGTGGTCACAAGTGATGAAATTCCATCACTCACAAACATCCAATCATGTTCCGCCATGTCAGCAACCACTATTCTATCACTCACAAGCATTCTTTAGTGGGGGTGGTCATCACTAGTGATGGGATTCCAACGTACAAGTATTAATACAAAACGTACAAGTCATACACATACAATCAACAATTTTACAACGCGTGATACCTTCCACGCGTTATAAGTTTCACGAGTGATGCAAATAGGTGGCGGCGGTGTTCTATACTTTTTCACACGTGATGTATGGCTATAACGCTCCTACCCCCAGTGGCCTTAGGCAAGTTCTACACCCGTGACCATCAATGTTCGGTCTAACTGGTGCGACCAGTACGAGTGGGGCTTGTCGGGCCCAGGAGTACTACCAAAAATTCCCTCGCTATAATCCAATACTAACGACATCATAAGTTTTAAGAGGACTGGCATGTGATATAATGCTTCTTTGTGACCATAACTAATATAACAAAAACTCTAACATGTGTGACATTACCTTACCGTAACGTTATGACATTACTTTACCGTAATATAGTGCATGCTTTCTCCCCCTGTGTTTTAAAAACATTTATAAGAAATGGGGGCCGTGAACTCACCTTTGTTTTGCTCGGTATGACTTAAACGAATTACGAGCTGATGTGGTCAACCACTTCCTATTATGGTTACCATTAGGTTTGTTAGTGTGTGTTTATACAAGGCACGTAAACTCTACATGTATCTAAGACATAGCAGGCATCGCACTGACACTTAGATGTTCATTCAGGTGCATTTGTGTACAGGCTCATAGCATAACATACATGTTAAACGACATTCATGTAGGTGCTAAACAAGTATTAACATCCTATGATAACACAAGCAACACAATACACAAAATTCAATTCACTGCACTACCAGTTTAGAACTCCGAAACTTAGCTGTATTCAGGGATTTTATTAAAATACTAAATGAGCTTCAAAAGCTACAATAAATTTATATGAAGTGACAAATGGTCCACCTCTCCTTGCGTAAAATTTTTAGAGCTTAATTGTTTACAGAAAATTCATGAAAAATCAAATAGTGCACATAACTCTGATTCGTCACTTTCTGGCGACAGTTTACGGTAAAAAATATTTAAAAATCCTCGTTAACTATTTTAACGAAATTCTAGTTGAAGAATTTGGGAATCTCCTAGAACTACCTTCTGTATAAATTTCACATATTAATTCAAAACATGGACTGAGTTATGATATTCGTAATAGGCTGCAATTTCTGCCGAAAAAGACAGCCTGCACCTTCGACACGGAAAAATTCATTTAAAATATCAAATCTCATCCAAAAATTATGATTCCAGTGGTGTTTGAAAGCTATTTCCTGGAATTATATCTTAGAGTCTAGAAACACACGTTTTTGTTAAATTTTGATCCCATTACAGCCGATACAATTCGGCTGTAAAATCTGGACAGAATCTATTTTCTTTCCAGCTTTCATCAAAAACATGTTTATGACACCAAAAACACTATTTTCAGCAATCAAAAGCCTAAAAACATCAAATACAAGAATCTGACATCAAGTTTCATTATCAAAACCACACATAATCGAAACCCTAATATGCATACGTGATCATCAAGTTACTAGATTATCAAGAATCGTTATAATACATGTTTCTAGCAAACCCTAATACATAAAATCCATGTTATCATGCATCAAGAATCCAAGAAATCAACGAAACGCAACCATGAATAACAATTTATGAGTGTGTGTTAGAGGGATTACCTAGAGCAATAGAGATGAAGGTCAAGAACCCGAAAAAGATAGCTTCTTCTTGAGTTTTCTAGAGAGAGAAAGAGTAGAGGGAACATGGAGGCTAGGGTTTGAGTAGTTGTGTGAGAATGAAGAGGAGAAGAGAAAAAGATGGTTATATACCTAGGGTTTGGGTAGGTGGGTTAGGTTTAACCAGTGTATACAAACTGGGTTTAACACCCTCGCGTAAAGTGAACCCGCTCATTTAAATTATATAAAATAAATACAACAGTAAAAATATCTTTACTGGTTAAAATTAAGACGAATATTCGGAGTATATAGTTTGTATACATGTCTACCCGTATAAGCTTGATAAGAAATGTCGATTAAATAATTTGTTTTACTTGCAACAAGTATTTATTATTTAAAACTAATAATAATTATTATTTTAAGATGTGTAACCCTTTCCGATTACTAAGGTCAAAAGTACGAGTTGTCACATTATACTTTTTTATTTATACTAAAATTATATTTTGTTTTATCAAGGTGTAAATAAATGTTGTTTTATCTTGAACAAAATATTATTTTTTATTTATACTAAAATAATATTTTGTTTTATCAAGGTGTAAATAAATGTGTAACCCTGTTGGTTAAATTTACCCAACCACTTTAGCCTTGTCCTTCACTTCCGAGTTAAGTACTCGAATACCATAAAGATTAGATTTTTTGAGATTTATTTTCAGCACATAGCACATGTAGAATACTCGCAGGATTCTCACGACATTCAGTAAATTTTCAGCCTCCCATTCCCCTATAATGATGGCATCGTCCGCATAAAGAAGATGTGAGATGATAGGCCCGTAATTAGGGGTTTTAATACCATGTACCACACCTCCATCCCTAGCTTTCACAAACATACACGACAAAATTTCCATAACAAAAAGAAATTAAAGGGGGAAGGGGATCACCTTGTCTCATACCTTTACCGCATTGGAATTCGAAGGTGGGAGCTCCGTTAACGAGGACTGCGGATCTAGCCGACTCCAAAACCCCATGAATCCAATCACACCAAATGCCGGGAAACTCCATTTGCCTCATAGTGTCAATCACAAAGTTCCAGTTAACATTGTCATAGGCCTTTTCAAAATCAATTTTCAGAATATACACTTGTTTATTGATCTTTTTGCACCACGTGATGATTTCGTTTACCACAAGAGGCTTGTCCAAACTATATTTCCTTTTGATGAAAGCCAATTGGTACTCCGATATGACCTCTCCCAAAACTCCTTTCAACATGTTAGCTAAAATTTTAGAAATAACTTTACAAATAATACCCACCAAGTTGATAGGCTGGTAGTTATTCAAATCCACCGGGTCCTTGACTTTAGGAATCAAAGTGGTGAACGACATCCCACTTCCACGATTTATTCTCCATTCCTTGTGAAATTGAAGCATGATGTTAAAGACATGGTCTTCAAAAACGTGCCAAAAATGCTGATAAATCTGAAGTTAAAACCATCTAGACCAGGGGCTTTATCGACACCACACCCGAAAACCGCTTCTTTTATCTCCACTTTGGAAAACGCTTCCACAATTCTCAGCTTACTCTCCTTCAACAATTTTTTCGTGTTCTCACAAATCACCCCAGGTCTGATTGGTGACTTTTCGGTGAAACGGTTCCTAAAAAACTCATGACCTCCTTTTTGATGCTCGATGGTTTAGTGACCCAGTTCCCTCCAATGTTAAGCCCAGGATCGAATTTCTCTCCTTTCTGTTGTTAATCATACCATGAAAAAATTTAGAATTCTCATATCCCTTTATCGCCCAGCGGACCCTAGCGCGTTGTTTAAAATCCCTATTTTTCTTTTGTTCGACCTCTTTCAAGACTTTTTTATTTTCGCATAACGCCCATTCTTCCACCTCCTTGAGCTTTCTCTCTTCCATGACTTCTTTGTTGGTGCATTCATCTGTCGTCTTCGTCTTATATCGAGTCTCGGTCTCGGTGCGGATCCGATCAAGCATGACATCACATGTGACATCACATAGGTGACATCACAAGTGACATCACCTAGGTGACATCACATGTGACATCATGATATATGTAAATTGAATGGTAGCCGTTTGAAGTTTGACTTTCATTACATGTAGATTCCGTTTGAGATAAGGTTCCGTTTGAAGGCTTTCGTTTGAACTTGTAACCGTTTGAAGACTTTCAAATGGAAGTAGGTCTACTATAAATAGCTGTCAAACGATGTCATTTGGAACGAACAGGCCAAGTGATACCGAGGTGCTGCCGGTATTTCCTCTGATTGTAAACACTGTTATTTCAATATACAAGAGGTTTAAAGTGATTTTCTAGCTGTTTTTCACATCCGTTTCTTAGTTTCCGCCTCTGAAACGGACTAGAGCTCTTCCGAACTACTCATTCAGGTCGAAATCGATCCTACAAGTGGTATCAGAGCTCAGGAGGATGAGTTCTTGCCATATTCAGCTTGAAAATCTATTTTCTACACCTTCTTTCATAAAATTGATACTTTTCACGGTTAAAAACGGCTGTTTTTCACATATTATATACATAACAGTGTTCTAACAAATCCTGGAAAGTTTTAGACCATAATTCGACTTAAAACAGATAAAAAATACCTATATCGTTTGAAAATATTCGACAAATGATGACGTCATAGACCATTCCGTTTGAAAATCATGGGTAATCACATTTGAATTCGGCCTATTCCGTTTGAAATTTGCACACTACCGTTTGAAACTGGACTGATCGTTTGAAAATGTTGTGTTAAGCACCTTCCCGTTTGAAACTTGACTACTGTTTGAAAGTGCTTCGTGTTGTGTGATACGTAAAACGAGGCTGTCAGTATGTTGGGATAAGAGATCATGTGGTGTGTGTCGGTTTGCCAGTGTTGTTATTAGATTTAATGTGTCTGTCGGTCACTTGATGGATTTGTTCAAGGTTTACATGCGATAAAGCATTTCATCAGTCTACTACATATTAAGAGGTCCAATCATTTTTTAAAGAAATCTGGTATAGGCCCAACATCAGACACGTGATCATTTTTTGTTCAAGGAGAGGTCCAATTAAATCATTGTGTGTGATAAATTTGGCAAAGTTTATTTGATAGTTATCGAGGACCCAAGTTTTGGATAAAGTTTGAAGTTTGGGCGGCCAAATAGAATTCAGTACAATCAAATTATCGGCCCATGTGCATTTGTTAAAAAAAATATAAGTCAGTGCAATCCATTGTTTGTTATCTAATTAGTGGATTTTGAGGTCGAATAAGATTTCGTTGGTAAATAAAGGATGCCAGTCCACTAAGATCATTCGGTCCAATCAAGATTTTTAAGTAATCGAATTTGTTTGAAAAGAATTAATTTGTCGGTGATTTTGAAAACTCATTGATGTGTGTAAAATGCAACATATAAAACACATCAATTAAGGCATAAAACTAACCCTTTTTAAGTACTAATGTTGGAAAAAGAGTGTTTTTGTCTTCCTTTTGTATTTTCAGGATGAAATGAGCTCAAAATCACAAAAGAAGCAAAAAGACCACTAATTCTACCATAAATACAAGAAAAGGGACAAAAGTAAACTGCCCGGACCCTCAACGGCATCTCCCAAGACAAAGAGAAGAGAACAGAAGTCTGAACACGCCCCGTGTCCAGTGAACACGGGGGCGTGCCCAGGAAGCAGCAGAAAAGACAAACCAGTAGAAGCTTCCATTGCTCACCACGGGGCCGTGCCCAGCGGACACGGGGGCGTGTTGAAAGTACAGCAGGCGCATTAATTGTAATTCGCAATTACAATTAATGAAGAGAGAGAATGTCAGACGGGCACGGGGCCGTGTCCAGCGGACACGGGGCCGTGTCCAGCGTTCTGTTCAACCTATAAATAGAGGAGCTTGGTTCCATTCTCTCTCATCCCTTGGCACACCACCTCTCTCACACTTCATCCACCACCCATCACCACCATAACACCATCATCCACCACCATCATCCATTGTCCATCATAGAGTGTGTGAGTCGTCTCGGGATCCAAGATTGATCGTAAGAGTTCTTGACAATCAAGGCCATGTTTGCCTAAGTCTCTTACATCACTTGGTGAAGACAAGTGTTTAGTATAATACTTTTTATTTTTAATCTTTTGCACTTTTTATTTGGTTTTGTATTAATGACTTTAATAACTAGTTACTTATGTTGAAGGTGATCTTTCCTTATCGTTTGTCCGTGGTGTCTTGGCATTATTTTACTGTCTATATAAAATAAAAGATTTTCACCATTCATATCTCCACGGTCTATATGGAGGTATGTTGGCTACCCGGTCGGGGGTTAAGGGAACGGTTTGGTAAAGGTCTTGCCCTTGTTCAGCGTTTAGAGGTCCTGCTTGGGACCTGGGTCAAATTTAATAGGACCGCCTTCAATGCCCATGGGTATTGGATGGCGGGGATCCAAACTCTTTGACCCCCTCATAAGCTAACTACTATTAATACTATAACCCGGCTATTTAGGACTGTATCCCTGCTGACTCAGACTACTTAGTCGAGGGTAACGTCACCGCCGAAAACGGGGCCTACCATAATTTGCATTAATAACTTAATTCATTATCTTTCAATAATCCGACCCTTTAGGATTGTATCCTTGCTGACTCAAACTACTGGGTTGAGGGTAACGTCGCCTTCAAAAGAGGGGCCTACTACAATAACTAAGATAATCTCTTAAACAAGTGCAAAAGTGCGAAAATAATCAAAGGTTATACTAATACACGAGTCGGATCCAAGTGATTCATCTTGTCTATCTGTTTTTTATTTTATTTTATTTTTCAGCATTTAGTTAGTTTTTATTTTTCTTAGTTTAAAATATTTTTCTAACTTTTTGATTTGATTAGACGTTGAGGATAAACCGGTATTAAAAGCTCTTGTGTCCTTGGACGACCTCGGTATCTTACCAACACTATACTACGTCCACGATGGGTGCACTTGCCCATATGTGTGTTTAGTGTTAGTAAATATCGTGTTTTATAAATTTAAAACTTGGCTAAAAGTGTAAAAAGGGCTTAAATAAACATCTAAAAACATATACACACTTACGCACATCACTCATCTATTATCACAATTTGGATTTAAACAGTTGTCGGAAATTGTTAATTAGAGGCCCAATCAACATATATTTTGTGTGCGGCCCAATCATTATAAGGTGTTACATGTGATAAAGTGATTAATGTGACAGCCCATGTGATTGATATTATTGATCAATTGAGAGGTCCAATGATAATGAAATGAACATGCAATGATGTCGGCTCCTTAATTGATTTTGTGTGATTGTTTGAATGTGAATATTAAGTGTTGGCAGCCCACTATAAAGTCATCAACTCAATCAATTGTTTTGTCAGTCATTGAAAGAGGTAATCACGTGAACTGTTTGTTTGTTGTTGTTTAAATTTATGAGATTCTCAGTTTAATAATCAATAGAGTATTGAAAGATGAAATTGTTGACATAGTGGGTTTTCGGGCCAAAGACTTGATAAGTGTTTGGTTTTTCAAAGGTTATAGGCCCAAGTTCTCTCATTTAGCCCAAGTGATTCATAGCAATCGGCCCATATTGAGAGTTGGTGTATAGAGTTCATATTTTGTAATCCATTTCATTCCGATCAAGTTCTTTCATACTGGAACGAGTTCGCAAATCTTCGACAACGAGTCTCAGATTGATTTCATCAACTCACACTGTTACATATTCAGTACGTTTAAACTGATTATTTGTTCGTTTGTTTTCAAGTTTTTCCCGAAGTATCATCTGATTTTTGAAACATGGAAGAGAAATTTTACAATGCTCTTGCTACACCGCTTGCTACAGTTTCAGCTGCGCTATTGAAGAAATCATTTGATATGTTTGTGGCTTTTGAAGATGAAACAACAAAGCAGACAATTGATAGATTTTGTCATCTGGTATTGGAAATGGGTAGATTGGACATTAAGAAAGAGGATGATGAGTGGGTCGATAAGCTAGCTGAGGCTTTACCCCAACATAAGTGAGGAACTTATCTGTTGATTGTAAAACACATGAGGAAGTCTCAAGATATGAATCTGGCACAGTTTATTCAGAAAATTGAAGAGCATGAGTTGGATATCCAGAAAAAAGCAAAAGTTGAAGAAAGTTCAACAAAGGAAGCTGAAGGACAGAAAGCTGAAAAAGAATCTGATGAACCAGTGACTGAGAAAGAAGTTGAAAAAATAGTGGATGTCGAGAAACTTGTTGAAGTTGAAAAGACTGTCGAAGTCGAAAAGATAGTTGAAAAGGTGGTTGAAGTTACTAAGCCTTGTGAGAAATGTTCAGAATCTTGCAAACACTGTGATGAGAAAGACAAAAAGATTGCTGAGTTAGAGAAAATGAAGGAAGATTTACTGTCTGATGTGAAGTATGTTAAAAAGTCATACGATGTACTGAACAGGACAGTTGACAGTCTGAAAAGGACAAATGCAGAAATCGAAAAAGCAAATGACAAAATGAGTGCAACTTTGATGACAAAGCAAAGTGTCATAAATGATTACATTGAAGATTGTGCAAATTTGAAGAAGGAGTTGGAACTTAAGAGAATCGAGAGTGAAAGGATCAACCGATTACTTTTGAGTTATACTACTTGTGATTATCTGATTGATCATGTTTATCCTACTGTTGCAGGTCTTGAAGCGTTCAAGAAGAAAGAAAAAGAAGAGGATACTGGTAAGAAACCAAGTGTCAAGTATAACAGATGTCCGCCTCCTATCTTTGAGAGTTATTCCCCCAGGAAACCAAATAAGGAACGGGTAGACAAAGCTCTAAACATCAAATTAAAGTTTGAAATCACTGATGAATTACCAGACAATATTGATGTCACATTCACAGCATCTGACACTGATCATGAGTCTGAGTTAGTTAAGAGAGTTGTCGATCAGGTGTTGGATATGGATGAAGAGTCAAAGTCGGAGTCTAAGTCAGATAGTTCGAGTTCGTCTAAGAAAAGTCCGAGTTCGCCGGTTAAGAGGGTTTACAATAAAGAATTTCTGTTATTAAAATCTAATTTGAATGATGAATCAATCAAAGTAGCATATACATTGAATGATTCAGACAAATTATATTCTGATGAGGAATTCCCAATAAGAAGTGTTAAAACTGAAATGATCAAAAAGGTTTTCAAATTAACAGAAATTAATATTTCTGAAATAAAAGATTTAAATCTTTCTGCAAAACCTAAACTTTACACTTCAAGGATTCAACAAAGAGTAAATAAGAAAATGGGTTATGGTTCTGGTTCTGGTTATAATTTCCAAAAGAAACCAAACCATAATGGTAATCTCAAAAAGAAAGGTCTTGGTTTTATTTCACAAGAAAATTATAAAAATCAGAAAACTTATAAACCAAAAACAAAATTTGTTTCAGGTGGGAGTTCTGAAGATGAACAGAAGAAACCTTTCTGGAAACAGTCAAATCAAGAGTTTCTTGCTGAAGTGAAGAAGAATGTGAGAAAATCTGCTCAAAGAGTTGACAGAGAACCTGTTTCAAATGCCAAGAAGTTGGACACATAGCGTGGAATTGCCCCAAGACCAACTACCAAAAACAGGGAGTTTCTTCTAACTCTGTTTTGAGAAAAACTTGTGTTGATAAGAAAGAACAATCTGTAAAAATTGTTAAAAAGTTTGAAAATTCTACTTCTGAGGAAGGAGAAAGTTCAAAAAGGTTTTACAAAAGAAGAGGTGATTTAAGTAAACAAAAATGGGTTGTTAAATCTGAGAGTAATTCTGACAATGAATCTGATTCCGTAAAATCAGAGGAGTCATTGGTTGATAAAAAGATTGTGAATTCCGTTCTAGTGGTGAACGATGAGAATTTTCCGTCATTGTCAAAGGAAAATTTGATGAAGAAAGTTGGAAAGGTTAAGATCTCAAATCAATTCTTCGCTGATAAAGGAGAATTTGATGTTGAGAAGGCTTTCAACGGGAAAGTCAAACACATTTTTGGGAAGATGGTTGATAAGAAGGTAAAGGGTGCTAAAGAGTTTTATAAATCAAACTGTTGGTGGGACAGATGTGTTCCAAAGTCACCCAAGGCTGGTGAGGCTTGGGTGGACATTATGTTTGAGTAAAACACCGGACTTGCCGGAGATCCCAAGTTGGTTATCGTGGATCAGGAATCGGCATCTTTCGTGTAAATGTGTGTTTGTGAAATAGTCCTTCAACCTAGATTGAAAATGTGTAGAAATTTTTTCAGAATAAAGGACTATGCCGGAGCTTCCAGGTTGGTAAGCGAGGAGCAGGTATCGGCATCTTTCTTGAGGAATTTACTACGGTAATGTCAA
Organism: Helianthus annuus; assembly: GCF_002127325.2. Lineage (NCBI taxonomy): Eukaryota > Viridiplantae > Streptophyta > Magnoliopsida > Asterales > Asteraceae > Helianthus > Helianthus annuus. Next base: position 19,169,926 of record NC_035439.2, read on the forward strand.
TCATGCAAACGGTAAAAAGGTTTGTTTATGTTTGTTTACAAGTGGTTAGAAGATTTGATTGTGCATAACTTGAGCATATGGTAAATCAAGGACATTAATTTGTACTTGCATTTTCCTACAAGTGATTGAGAGACAAGATGATGAACCACATCCCCGAACTTAGCATTGATATACCTACAAGTGATAAAATCAATCAAACTTATTTTCCGGAAAAATCATTTTGATTAAAACAAACTTAAGTGTTTTGAAATCTAAATGAGAAAATAGTTTGTTGATAGGGGGAGTTCTGATTGTTTATGCCAAGTGAATGGCGAATTGATGCGATTTGATATCGGTTGTCATGTTTCTGTACAGTTTGTTTTCAATTTTCGTTAATGTGTTTGCATTTTAGGGGGAGTAGACATTTTCAGAAAATCCAAAAACATTAGAAAATTTGAAAAAGACAAAAACATGATAAAATCCAAAAATGAGTTTGTTGTGAAAAAGAGGAAATGATAGTACATCAGTGGACTATCACAACATGCTAAAGAATTGGAAAGTTTAAAAGTGATAAACAACCTTACTGTGGATGTGTCAGTAGATTTTTGCACATTTAGTAGATTGTGACGAGATATAAACCTAAATTTCAAACTTGCTTAATTCGTGGGTAACATCTCTCGGATATATGGGTAACCCCCGAAATCCTGTTTGGAAGGTCACTTATTCTGAGATACTAGGTCTTTATGCTCAGTGATATCTGGGGTATTATCCCGGGATTTCTGCTGTATGGAAGTACTGACCTAGTCCCCGAATAATACTTTCTGCAAATGCTTGAAAAAGCGCCGCCCTCAGCAAATCGATGAAACAATAAAATTGATAGTCATTGCTGTTGTAAAAAAGATCCTCTAAAGGGGACCCACCAAAAGTCGAGCCGTCATCTCTCTGCTGAACGGAAGTTCTGACCTGAGCTCTCACGGTTTCGCACCTAACCCCTTACAGATATCATCTGTGGTATATTCACCTGTAAGACTGAATATTGGGATCTGGATACGGGAGTATATTCAAGTAGTGGGACACACGGATAAGTTTAAGTGCTTAAGACATTAATATCGTATCTCGGATCAGTTGAATTTTGTGTGAAAATTTAAGTGGACCAGTATACTGACAATCTAGGTAAATTGTTTAAAACTTAAAATGAAATCAAGCTTAACGTTGTTGGTGATTTGTCTCATAAACTGATATGATCCTCTTACACAAACTCACAAAAATATTGTATGTAAATATTTCTTCTTTGCATTTCATATCTTTACATTGAAAAATCCAAAAAGATTTTAGTGTGTTTTAGCATAAATTTTTGAAAAAAAATACAAAAAGATTTTCGACAACTGGTATTGAAAAGCTAATTTTCAAAATTCCGAGTGCTAAACATGATGAACAGATGGTTTGGGAGAGTGTGTTGTTTTGAAAATAAAAATGATATGTCTTCAAGTGGTTCTTCAAAGATTAACATTGTAACATTATTCTTTGATTGTATAATTTTCGTAAGTGATTCATTAGATTTTTACAAGTTATCATCAGAAAACATATTGTGAGGTAGAGGATGTGCAGGTTTCTAAGAGATAGAGTGCCAGGTTCCAATACCTGAAGACTTTATGATTTCAACATGCCAGACTGCGATCCCAGCATATCGAAAGGGGGAGTCTGAAGACATCCGAGTAGAGATTGTTCGTGAGGAGTCTATTGGTGATGATGAAAAGAGAAGAGAAAGATTTGAGGATGCTTACACTGTGAGATATTTCAGAGAGCGTTCAGACAGATAAAGATTGAAGACGTTGAAGACTCGACACTTAAGACTCGTCAACATCTGAGGGGGAGTCTGTTGGTGCATTCATCTGTCGTCTTCGTCTTATATCGAGTCTCGGTCTCGGTGCGGATCCGATCAAGCATGACATCACATGTGACATCATGATATATGTAAATTGAATGGTAGCCGTTTGAAGTTTGACTTTCATTACATGTAGATTCCGTTTGAGATAAGGTTCCGTTTGAAGGCTTTCGTTTGAACTTGTAACCGTTTGAAGACTTTCAAACGGAAGTAGGTCTACTATAAATAGCTGTCAAACGATGTCATTTGGAACGAACAGGCCAAGTGATACCGAGGTGCTGCCGGTATTTCCTCTGATTGTAAACACTGTTATTTCAATATACAAGAGGTTTAAAGTGATTTTCTAGCTGTTTTTCACATCTGTTTCTTAGTTTCCGCCTCTGAAACGGACTAGAGCCCTTCCGAACGACTCATTCAGGTCGAAATCGATCCTACATTCTTCAATATGTTCGATCTCTTCTCTAGCTTGGCCTCGGACTCTCTTTCTTTCAAAAGCATATTATCCCTCCAAATTTTTATTTGTTTTTGTAACACCCTAGAAAGGGGTTAACATGAAAATAAGTTAAAATATTTAAAAGACTTAACTTAGTTGGTGAAATGTATTAAAATTCTAGTTAAGTGATGGAAGGTGTCTAAGTTAAATAAATGAACAAACTAGAAGGGCTAATTGTGTAAAATGTTAAAATCAAAATATTAAAAAGAATGGAAAATAAAAACACACGCTGTGTGTGTCGTTTGACTGGAACAAGGAAGAACAGAGTGAAACCCTTGTTTGCAAATCTCAGCCAAATTGAAGGAAGATTTCAGAGATAATCAACAGCATGAACCCTAATCTCGATCATCTAAGCTCATACTTTAAAGAGTTAAAATTCTTGATTTGATGGTAGGAAATGGGGTTTTTAAGCAAATCATGAGTTCATGTTAAAATATGTGTAATCAGATGTAAGGATTGCACTATAGAACAAGGTTTATGTTTGATTGTGATCATTTGAAGGACTTGTTGCATAAACTCATTTGATATGAAATATTCAAGATGTAGGATGATGAAAAATAGAAGAAATTGTGTGTAATTTTGACATATGATGTTGTTGTAACACTTGAATTGTTGAATAAATTTATGTAGAATAAAAAGGATTTATGAACTTAGTTGATTGTTGGTAAGTTACTAGATGAACTAGTAGAAACCATGTTTTGAATACTTGTACAATATGTTCTATTAATGCGAAACCCATCAAGTGTTCGATGAAATGCTTAAGAGAACAAATATATGAAATTTGGAAATTTATGATGATGTTGTCATGTGATAAATTATGTAAATGATGTTGTCATGTGATGAAATGCAGAAAATATATTATTACTATAATATGTTGAGCGCCAAGAGCAAAAGCAAGATCCTTCCAGTTAACAGCAGCGGAGGCGAAAATGGAGCCCGATGTGGTCTCAGGTATATTTGCCATAAATTCAATTTCCGCACATGTGTTATTTGATACGGGTGCGAATAAATCCTTTATTTCACATGGATTTATTCGACATCCTTCATTCGAACTGACAAAATTACCTATGCCTTTAGAAGTAGAAATAGGTGATAACAAAAGCTTTATCGTATGCGATGTATGCCAAAATTGTAGAATGAATATTGACGGCGAAGAATACTTGATAGACTTAATTCCAATGTCGATGGGAGAATTCCAAGTAGTAGTTGGGATGGATTGGCTATCCTGATATCACGCGAAGGTTGTGTGCTTCCGCAAGGAGATTAAATTAACATCTCCGAGTGGAAAACATGTTACCATCTATGGAGAAAAAGGGGGTAATCCCGTTATGTGCTCGATGTTAAAGGCTCATAAGCTCATGAGACGTGGATGCAGAGCATTCATGATATATGCGAACGAACCAGACAAAATATCGCCAAGGATTGAAGACGTATCAGTAGTACGTGAATACGCCGATGTATTTCTGGAGGATCTACCGGGATACCGCCAGAACGGGAGGTAGAGTTCGGAATCGAATTGATTCCGGGCGTGAAACCTGTAGCTAAGGCGCCGTATCGGCTCGCCATCGGAATTACAAGAATTGACGTCTCAAATCCAAGATCTACTAGACAAAGGGTTTATCCAGCGAAGTGTGTCTCCGTGGGACGCACCGGTGCTATTTGTGAAAAAGAAGGATGGGAGCATGCGGATGTGTATCGATTACCGGGAGTTAAATAAACTCACGGTGAAGAATCGATATCCACTCCCAAGAATCGACGACTTATTTGACCAATTGCAAGGCGCAAATTGGTTCTCTAAGATTAACCTTAGATCGGGGTACCATCAATTGAAAGTCAAAGAGGAAGACATACCGAAGACGGCCTTCCGTACACGGTACGGACATTACGAGTTCCTTGTGATGTCCTTCGGGTTAACTAATGCACCCGCGGCTTTCATGGACCTCATGAACCGGGTTTGCAAACCTATGCTAGACAAGTCGGTGATAGTGTTCATTGACGACATCTTGATATATTCAAAGAATGAAGCGGAACACGCAAGTCATTTGCGTGAAGTATTAGAGATGCTCAGAAAAGAGAAATTGTATGCAAAGTTTTCAAAATGTGCTTTCTGGTTACGAGAGGTGCAGTTCCTGGGGCACGTTATTAGTGCAAATGGGGTGTTAGTAGACCTATCGAAAATAGAAGCAGTGGCGAGCTGGAATCCCCCAAAGAACCCTTCGGAGATCAGAAGCTTCTTGGGGCTTACGGGTTATTATCGGAGATTCATACAAAATTTCTCCAAAATTGCTATGCCATTAACCAAACTAACCCGTAAGGACGAAAAGTTTAGTTGGGGCGAAGATCAAGAAAGGGCGTTCCAAACGCTTAAGAAAAAACTGACCCATGCATCGGTATTGTCATTACCGGATGGAACGGATGATATGGTAGTTTACTCGGATGCATCGCATTCGGGGCTTGGCTGCGTTCTGATGCAACGAGGCAAGGTTATAGCCTATGCCTCGAGGCAGCTAAAGACTCATGAAAAGAAATATCCTACACACGACCTCGAGTTGGCAGCGGTGGTGTTCGCCTTGAAAATATGGAGGCATTATTTGTATGGGGTAAAGTGCACTATCTTTACCGACCATAAAAGCTTGAAGTATTTCTTCGATCAGAAGGAATTAAATATGAGGCAGAGGCGGTGGTTAGAAACTGTCAAAGACTTTGATTGTGATATACATTACCACCCCGGGAAGGCTAATGTAGTGGTGGACGCGTTGAGCCGAAAGACAGATTATACGCCTATTCGAGTGCGATCGATGCAACTAATTGTGACATCGGGTTTGCTCGAGCAAATCCGAAAATCTCAAACTGAAGCAATGAAGGAAGAAAATGTGAAAAAGGAAAGAATAATTGGGCAGTTAAAAGACTTGGCGGACGGTAACCAATGATTGAAAACTTGATTTGGGAGGATTTGAGTTCCAAATTCATGTGGAGCCAAGGCACTTCTACTTGACGAGGCCCATAAATCTCATTATTCGATACATCCGGGGGCGACCAAGATGTATAATGATTTAAAACAAAATTATTGGTGGCCCGGAATGAAAAGAGATATTGTGAAATATGTGGAGAAGTGTTTGACCTGTTTGCAAGTCAAAGCAGAACACCAGAAGCCATATGGTAAGCTGCAACCGTTGGACATCCCAGTTTGGAAATGGAAACAAATCACCATGGACTTGCTGACCAAACTGCCCAAGACCAACTGTGGGTTTGATGTTATATGGGTAGTCGTGGATAGGTTGACGAAAAGTGCTCACTTCATTCCGATTCGTAAGACTTATACATCCGAGAAAATGTCAGAGGTATACACCAATGAAATCGTGGCATGTCATGGGGTACTGATATCCATTGTGTCTGACAGAGATACTCGGTTTACCTCAAACTTTTGGCGTGAATTCCAAGAACAAATGGGAACTAAGATGTTCATTAGCACTGCTTACCATCCACAAACGGATGGGCAAAGCGAAAGAACAATACAGACGTTGGAGGATATGTTGCGGGCTTGCATCATCGACTTCGGAGGTAGCTGGGATGTCTATCTACCCTTGGTCGAATTTTCATATAACAATAGTTATCACGCGAGCATATGAGTGGCCCCGTATGAGATGCTATATGGTAGAAAGTGCCGAACCCCGGTGTGTTGGGGAGAAGTGGGTCCACGTCAACTAGCACATACTGATATAATCCGAACTACGAACGAGAAAATCGACTTGGTCCGAACTCACTTAAAAGCATCTCAGGATCGGCAAAAGTCGTATGCGGATAAACGAAGAAGGCCGATTGAATTTCAAGTAGGCGATAAGGTGATGTTGAAAGTATCGCCATGGAAAGGAATAATTCGGTTTAGAAAAGGAGGAAAGTTGAGCCCAAGATTTATTGGGCCATTCAGACTCATAGAACGGGTTGGTAAAGTAGCATACCGTCTCGAACTGCCCGAGGAGTTGAGCGGTATACATAGCACGTTCCACGTGTCCCATCTCCGAAAATGTCTAGCCGACGAAACTGTTCATATCCACTACGATGACATCGGGGTGGATAACAGTCTCAACTACGCGGTAAAACCAATCGCAATTCTAGACCGAAAAGTAAAAAGCTTAAGGAAAAAAGTGATTAAACAAGTAAAGGTCAGGTGGGAACACAGGAAGGGTTCGGATACTACCTGGGAGTCCGAAGAGGAGATGCAACGGCTCTACCCTACACTATTTGGTACGTATTTCGGTTTCGGAAACGAAACCCTTTTAAGAGGGGTGGACTTGTAACACCCCGAAAATATAAAACTTTATATTAGAATTATAAAGTGTAAAATAAACAAGAATAAGCTAACTAGGATAAATAACCCAGTTAGTTAGGAGTTTTGTAGTAACACATGAATGAATTAAAAATCCTAAATTATAAACTAAATGAAAGTTGAGGGGCTTATGTGTAGAACTTGAAACTTAATTGAATTAAAACAAAATAACACACACCAAACACACTCAAAGGTGTGTCTGGTCGATCAAACAACAGGGGCGATCAAGAGCTCCCCCACCAAACCCTAACTTGGGCTAATTGATCAAATCTGGGCTTCAAATCAGTTCCAAATCGATTTTCAAGCACGAAATTGTTATCTCCTATAAAAAGGGATCATAAGGTATGTAATTTCTATGCAACATCTTCACCCAAATTTCTGAGTGAATTCATGGAATTCGGGATTTGATGTTGCATGCTAGTTGTTTTAAATGAAACAGTGTCTAGGGATAAACCCTAGTCAATTACTTGTTGAAATTTTGCTTAATTCTTGTGAAATCCATAATCACCATTGAAAGTGATAAATGGGTTTGTAGAAGTATGATGAACATTAGGGATTTTGATGTTATCTTAGTATAAATTGGGTTCTATGAAACAAGTGTAGATTGAGTAATATGAAAATTGATGTGAATTAGCCTAAATTGATATTTATCTAGGCTAAATAACAAGTGTTGAACTTCATTATAAATTGTGAAGAATTATGCCCTTAAGGTGTTTGTAAAAATGCCTAAAAGAGGGTTAAAACTGGAAATTTGAGCTAAAACGCGTGTTTGTATAGTTATGGCAAGTTATGCGAATTATGTAAACAAAAGAGTTCTAAACGGGCTTGTGATTGAACTCTATAGGAAAAGAAACCGGAGCGTCAAGTGGACAAGCCGGTGGTGACGCGCGCTTGAAAGGGGTGCTTGAAAGGTACGCGACTTGAGTCCCGTTACATTATGCATATAAGTTTTGTATTAGTGTACAAATAGTGTCGTAGTATAATTACGCGTTTGATGTGTCATTGAAGTGACGAAGCTCACTCGGCAATCAAACGGGTCAATATAAAAGTTAGAAGTAGTTGGCTTGTCATTGAAGTGATGGCTTTCACTCGACAACCAAACTAGTTAAGATTATGCATTGAATTAATCATGAATGAAGGAACTAAAGAGTCTCATAAGTTGCTAGTATTGATTAGTGCAACATACACGTTTGATGCGTCATTGAAGTGACGAAGTTCACTCGGTAGTCAAACGGGTCAATATAAAGGTTAGAGGTAGTTTGGTTTGTCATTGAAGTGTTGGTTTTCACTAGACAACCAAACGGGTCAAAGTGTGCTTGTGAAATAATCTCGTGTTAAAAAGACTTAAGAGTCTCATATCTTGTTGGTGTTGGGGATGAATACACCAAGATTTATAAGCCCGGGAACTTGGGTAATTACATCAAAAAGGATTTAGAATGAGAAATTGGTAATAGGCACATTTAGCTAATGGGTCGAATAATTGAAACAAGGATTTTGGTAAACCGTGTACTTGTAATTCGGTTCTTATATCAGGAAATTTATGTGGTTGGCTCCGTAATTTTATTACGGACGCATAGGAAAAAGAATCACCTAAAACGGATAACCGAGTAAAAAGTTATAAGGATTTAAAGTTGGATTTTGGGGAATTTCCGGAGCTGGGTAAAATGCAGGTCCAGTAACTGGACTTGCTGGAAAACGTACTCCCCCGCGCCACGTGAGGGGAGCACAAGACTCTGGCGCGACACGCGGGGCCTCCCGCGCCACGCGAAGACCTGTCGCGACACGCGACAGGATCAAAATCGAAATTTTATTTTTATTTTGATGATCTGATACTAGAACTTGTTTATATGCATTATAAGTATGTCAAGACTAACTTTCAAAGTGGTTTTGGCTCTAGGTAAGAATGGGGTCCTCCCGGATGGTGATCAAGCATGTTATCAAGAACCGAATACGCATTTTGAAGTTTCCGCGTCAACTTAACTTTGTCTAGACAATGACTTTGATGTAAATGAATTGTTAACCATGTTTTGAATGTTTAAACTAGTCGGTAGTTGACTAGTAGGTGTTACTTTAAAACCTTGTTTTGTACTTATCATAAATATGTTTGGTCCTAAGTTATGAAAACTTTTGTAAACTCATATTTAGTATGAAATTCATGTAACTTATTAGTTAATCTCGTCCTGATAACAAGGGTCTTACAAATATTATTTCCGAATGTACATTAAGGGTGTTTCAAATACTTTTGTTATAAATAGTTTATGTTTAGTTGTTAAACTTTAAATCTTAGTATGCCATGTCTTATGTATAAACCTAGTTGGTTGCGAATGTCTAAACGGAATGGTTTTTGTATGAACAATTAAGTTTATTTCTAATGGTATGTAAAAAGTTTAAATTGAGTCGCAATTTTGTCGATAAAGTATTGAGTTTTGACCTTATGGAAAGTGGGCGTTACCGTTTTCTTATAAACTCCAATTTTTTAGACAAGACCGAGTCAGCTGGCCCCGAATCCTGAAAAGACTCAGCTGCCCTTTTAACCAAATCCTCAAATCCGTCTTTCCCGGTCCAAGAATTAAAAATTCTAAAAGGCTTCGGCCAAAAATTCTTGTCCACCATTGTCATCACCAGTGGGCAGTGATCTGAAAAGAGCCAAGGTAGGGCTCTCAAACATGCCAACAACAGCTGGAGCAAACGAGCATTCTATCAATTTTGCTAAGTTTCTTACCGTTATCACGGCTGCACATGAATTGTTTCCCTGTCAAATTATACTCAACAAAAGCCACATTATGAATGAAAGTATTAAAATTACGAGCACAAGAGGCTTTGAACACAGAGTTTTTCCTCTCATCGGAGAAACGTACAGCGTTAAAATCACCTAACAGGAGCCACAAACCTGAGTTCCTACCAATTTCAGCCTCAGTGTCCTCCCAAAGGTCTTTCTTGGCTGAAACCCCTTGGGGAGCGTAAATATTCATAATATTTATCTCCTCCCCACTCCCCTTTATTCTCCCTTTTAAAATAAGGATTTTTTTTTACCGAACCACAATGTTTAAAAAACCCTGGATCCCATAGACAAACTAACCCACCTGATTGCCCAACCGCATTAACGAAGTCCATCTCATAGTTTTTATTACCCCAATATTTATAGAAATTCATACATGTCGTGTCTTCTACCTTTGTTTCTTGTAGAACTATGAAATTCAGACCGTTTTTGATTTTGATGTCCTTGACCCAAGCCTCTTTCTCACCCTCTCTCACTCCTCAGATATTCAAAAAAAGAAAATTCATTGTCCTACCGCATTAATACCTTCTTCCACGATTGTCTTTTCCACTAGCTTCCTGAATCCGTTCAAATTAGCACCGACGAGCTTACATGGTATCTTCAAATAATGTAAAATTAATGTTAGCATTAATGGAGAGAAGATGGTGTAAATTATATAACGAAAATGAAATGACATTAATTATTAGTTTATTCATAAAACTAGTGATCCTGTTTACAAAAATAAGACGAGCCTAAATGAATATAAAAGGGGAAATCAAAAGCAGGAACTAGTCAGCAAAGTTGTTTTTTTGTCAAAATCTACAAAAGTTGCAAGCAATTATATGGATGATCTAACGCCATGAGTTGGATCAAAACATACCTAAAGGGCCCATAAAGTCGACCTAAACATAAAAGTTTTTATTGAGACTCTCGGGCATTCACAATAGATTTCTTATATTTATGTAAGTGAGTTGGTAATATTATAAGGAATGGTTGTGGGTGATTTTAAGTAGTTGTGAATGAAGGAGAGAAAATGTTACTGTTCATCTGTAATATATGAGAACACTGTTCACCTCTTATAAATGTTTTAGTATTTTTGAAAATGGTTGTGAGTAGAAGAGAATAAAATATAATGATAAAAGTATAAAAATTATTATTTAATTGAAAAAGAAAAAAAAAGGTAATGATTTTTAGTGTAATTATATGGATATGGGATAAAGAATTCATTGTGAATACTCTAATAAAAGCCTTTCATCCTTTGAGTTTTGTTATACTTATAAAAATCTTTAATCATTAGAGATTAGAGCATTCATAATAACATCTCCATATTTATTTGAGTGGATTTCTTATATTATATGGAGTTGTTGTTTCTTATACTGTATAAAGTGGTTATAAGTGGAAAAGAAATAAAATATTTTATCGATAAATTTGGTAAGATACTATTCACTGTCTCTAATTATTTAGGGTATGTTTGGCAAAAGTAGCCGGTGGCTGGAAGCTGGTAGCTGGTGAATGTAGCTGGTAGCTAGTAGCTGTGACTTTTTATATATATTTGGTGTTAGGCAGAGTAACTGGAGCTTTTAATAAAATGTATAAAATGACCAAATGAACATAGCTAAAAATGTAAAAAGTTTGTGCATTAAAAAGTTCATTATTTTTAGAGGTTAAAATAGTCATTTTCTTCCCTAAATGCTTGTAGCTCCTTCTAAATGCTACTACTGGAGCGTTCAACCAAAATTTTCAAGCTCCTAACCTAAAAGTTTCAAGATCCTTCAACCAAACAAGACTTTTTATTGTGTATGAGCTTTTTCTTAAAAGATTAAAGCTAGAAGCTTCAAAAAGCTCATAAAAACTCCATGTCAAACATACGCTTAATATTTTTTTTGAAGAGTTAAAGACTATTTTAGTCCTTTTGGTTGCTCAAAATATCTATTTCAGCCCAAACAGTTTTTTTGACTTTTTTAATTCAATAGTTTGGTTTTCATATCAATTTTGGTTCAGTTTACTAACTTCATCCAATTTTTATGTTAATTTCTCATGAAAAGACCAAATTATCCTTAGAACATTTTTAAACTAATATTTTATTTTTCTACACTAATAAATGAAAGTTTTAGACACATGTCACTCTCTAGTTTCTTCTTACATGTCACTCTCTAATGCCTTCTCACTTTTAAATAAGGGAAAAGATAAAATAGGAAGTTTATTTTGGCTAGGAAAGATAGGAAGCAATAGGATTATCACATATGGCAAATTTTAAAATAAAGAGAAATGGTATTTTAATCAATCTCATCCTTTCTTCTTCCTTCTTCTCCCCAGTTACATCAAAACCCACCATTTTCAAAACCCACCATCTCCAACCTTTTCTTCACTTGCTATCTCAATAATCACTACATTATAGTGCGATTTTCGTCTTCAATCAATGATTCAAACAACCGATCAACGTGTTCTTCAGCCTTTTTTTTGAAGAAAACCCAGTTTAATTTCATTCAAAATCTCGTTTTTCCCGTGATTTTGAAGATAATCACTTGATCCATAGATTTAATCGCTGATAAGTGTTTCTATCCTTCAAATTTCGTCAATCAATGAAGAAATCGGCTTCGATCCATGTAAGAAATTCTTTAATTTCATTTTCATGATCTGGGTTTTTGATTTAGTCATTGCGTTTTACGATCTTGGCGGGGTCCGGGGGCGGCGGCCCCTGATAGCAGGGTTCCAGGGGCGGCAACCCCTGGCGGGGTCCAAGGGGCAGAGCCCCTGGCTCATTTCGATTAAATTGCTTTAATAAAAATGCATCAGAAAATTTAAATTTTCCAGAAATTGGCTCATTTCGAAGAAAGTAATTCGTAGACAATTCAGATAATTTTCCCCGAAATTGGTCCATTGCGTTTTAGAAATAAGAGAGTTTTATGTGATTTCTAGAAAACTGCATTCGTAGACAGTTTTATGCCATTGCGTTTTAGAACTGCATTCCTGGTTCAGACAATTCACAGACAACTATTGTCCTGGTTCAATGCGTTTTAGAGAGAACACTTTCTTTGGTGTTTTTATGCCATTGCGTTTTAAAACTAAGACATTTTTATGCGCTTTCTGGTCATTGCGTTTTAGAAAAACACATTTTTGAAGTGTTTTTAGTCATTGCGTTTTAGGTAAAACACATTTTTAGGTGTTTCCAGTCCATTGCGTTTTACAAAGAACACTTTCTTTTGTTTTTTTAGGCTATTGCGTTTTAGAAATGAGACATTTTTAAGTGTTTTCTGGCCATTGCGTTTTATAAATAAAACATCTCTTTGTGTTTTTTGTGCATTGCGCTTTAGGTAAAACACATTTTTATGTGTTTTCAGTCCATTGCGTTTTAGAAACAGACATTTTAAGTGTTTTCTGGCCATTGCGTTTTAGAAATAAGACATGTGTTTGTGTTTTTGGTGCATTGCGTTTTAGGTAAAACACATTTTTATGTGTTTTCAGTCCATTGCGTTTTAGAAACTACACTTTCTTTTGAATTTTTAGGCTATTGCGTTTTAGAAATAACACATTTCTTTGTGTTTTCTGGCCATTGCGTTTTACAAATAATACATTTCTTTGTGTTTTTGGTGCATTGCGTTTTAGAAAAATATCATTTTTTAGATTTTTTTTCCATTGCGTTTTACGCAACTGGGTTTTTTCCATTTCGTTTTACGTAACTGGGTTTTCAAATTTTTTTTCCGAAAATATAGCAATAGTATACTCGTTTTAAAGATAAAAAACGCTCATTTTTTTGTGCAATTTTTATAAAAAAAAAATAATGTCGTATGAAAGAGTTATTAATGTTTAAAAATTTGGGAGGGGGGAATAGGAGGAGAGAGAAACTATTGCCTTGGATTGACTAGAATGCCCCTAAACAAACTCACGCGTATATTTTCTTCCCTTCAATTTCCATCATTTAATCTTAGCCCTTGATTGACTAAATGGATGGTCAAGATCACTTCTTAGCCTTCTTAGCCAAATAAACTTCCTATTGTATCTCCACCCTTTAAATAAAATTTTATTTTTCTATACTTTTTTTTTGAACGTCCAACATAAGAATCGCCGGGTACTCCGTACGCGGCACCCATTGGCCGAAAGGTAGCCCGCGGCAGCCCAACCTGCACGCACGGAGCCCCTAGCCCACCATGCCACCAGTTCCGGGGAAAACCAGACCCTGCGCCCGCCCGAGGGCACGACAATACAGAGCCGGTAAAATCCGGGTGGATCGGGAATCGAACTCGAGACCTTTCGGTCAGGAGTCTTCCTTCATTTCCATAACCACTGAGCCAAAGCCCAGGGTTTTTTATTTTTCTATACTAATAACTGAATTTTATACAAAAATAAAACTACAACTGAACAGACGTAACACATATGCTCCAATCAAGAACCACTATAAAAGAACCTACATTTACTTGATTTTTCTAAACATATAGTTCAAAGAATCTGCTTTTAGTTAAACATTAGCAAACTCATAATGTACTTTACCCACTTGTGTTTCAGCAAATGTATTCATCTGAATGGGCTGAAAGATCCAGATTTTGGCGTAAGAGGTTTTGAATGGTGACTGTATTAGAAGAATTGAACTTGGAAATGAATATATCAGATTTAGAACAGGGTTCTTGATATCCATATATGAATAATCTTTCTTGAAAGACGCGTGTAATATACGCAGTTGTACATGTTTTTTATCTTTAGGGGCTGTTTGGCTGAGCTTTTCAAAAGAGCTTATTTGCTTATTTGCTTTCTGAAAAGCAAATAAGTCAATAAGCTGTTTTGAAAAGCTCCATTTTAAAGCTTTTCAAAAGAGCTTATTGACTTATTTGCTTTTTCAGAAAAGCAAATAAGCAAATAAGCTGTATTGAAAAGCTCAGCCAAACAGCCCCTTAGTGTAAATAAATATACCAGAAATAACATTTTGAGCCATGGAATGAATGTTAAAATTTAACTTCACCTACTATAATTTAATTGGAAGTTTGGAATAAAGGAAGTAAATATTAAAACATGAATACCCAATCAAACCTTAATATACCTACTACAATTTTTTTATAAAAGTTTAAAATAGGGATAAGTTAGTAAAATTAAAAACACCTTATTTCAACCGGTTGTTATAACCAAAGGAATCAACTCTACCTAACAATTTGTGAAAACAAAGCAATAAAAAAATCAATCATTGACGCGCAATGAAGAGAACATATCAGCCCCAAATTCACTAGCAAACAATCAAATTGAATGGACCAAAAAAACCCTAAATCGTACATCAAATTAAATTTGAACTATAAACAAAACTAATCATAAACGTTAGGAATGTAATCGATAAGAATCACGATGGCAGGTTTTGAATGTGAAAAGTTGTTGATCATCATCTGTGGGGAGAGAAAACCAAGGGTTGAAGATTGAATGTTAATCACTCAGAAAATCAACATGATTAACAGAAAGAAATCGTAATCTAACCTTATTGTTGAAGATTTTCAGGCGACGACTAGGGATGGAGAAGAGAGCTACGCGCGATGGATCTTGGAAACCCTAGGTTTTGAAGAGAACAAAATGTATTAAGGCGGGTTATAACCTTTATATACGTAATAGACTTTTGACCTGAATAGCTTAAATGGGTCCGCATGACCCGAACACCAAAGGGAGTGGTTTAGGCGGGAAAAGCTAATATAGAGGCTTTAGATGGATGTCATGTGTCCCCTAGGTATGGACTTTATTAGGTGATATAGAAATATAGAATATAGATATAGATGTCATCAAAAAGCTTTGAAATTTGTAAATATTACCAACCTTTTTATTTATATATGACGTTTTTGTCACATGTTTTTTATGTCTATCTGATTTTCGCGTGTTAAATGTATTTACTTATATCTTCTTAAAAACTTTATTTTCGATCACTCAAAAAAATTCAAATCATAAAACTTTAATTCATATCTCAGGGTGGTAGGGCATCCAAGGGTACTACCCTAGCCCCGTCCAATCCTACGTTGTCATGTCAATTCTACACCTAAGTACTCTAACCCCACCTTTTTACTCCATCCACCAGCCTCACACCATTCAAGAGATGAACCCCACCTCCTCAAACCACTTCTCTCCAAACCATCACGGCAAACCTTTGCCTTGTAAACTACCCTAATCCGAACCCTAGGGGTGGCGGCAGTGTTGCCGCACTACAATGAACCCATGAGCCTCCCCCCCCCCTTTGTTGACTTTTGTGTAGTAGTAGGTTTGTTCAATCAAACAATGCCGTTCATAATTTTGGTATTTGCCAAAAGATGCCATACCAAGGTATAGATGACAAACTTATTGTAAGTTGTCGAGAAATGAATTGTCATTTTGACTAACAATTTCATTAATAAATTTTTGTTTACTACACAATTTTTGGTTACTACACAAATAGTTGTAGTAAATTTTTGGTTTGAACGACAAAAAATAGGTCGTTAAATAATTGTCAATAGATGCCATGGCAAAAACTTTTGATGTAGTAGGTATATCTACATGACAATTGTCGACACAATTCGTCGATGAATTGAATTGGAAAATGAAATCCATTTTAGTAGTCATTTGTTGACTAGATTTTTTTATTACAAGAATCATTTGTTTGCGATAGTATAAATCATTTGATTTCAATATTGGTTAATCGATTATGTTTGTGTTTGTTTGTAAAAACAGTTGTTTATAAAAATGCTTAAGGAGATATTAATATAAATATTTCGAAGTAATTTAACAGTTAGAATAGAACATACCATTCCTTTTTATTTGACTAGGTAAATCTTTAAGTTGATTTTTCCAAGTGACCAACCCAACCAATTCTTCCCTACGCGGCCTCCTGCCTAAACGGTACTTTTATGGCTACAGGGCTCCAGGTTTTGCAAAAATCTTTAAAGATGAACAAAGGGATAAAAAGGAAACTGATATTTATTCATAACTGTTCTTCCCTAAGGAAGAACTTCTTGATAGTTACATAATATTCTTCTTTAGCAAGGAGATTACGCGGAATGGTTCTAGTAATTTTTTCTTTACTACACTAATAGTTGTAGTAATTTTTTGGTTACTAGCAAATAGTTGTAGTAATTTTTTGATTACTAACATAGTCCTCATTTGTTGACTTTTGTGTAGTAGTAGGTTTGTTCAATCAAACAATGTCGTTCATAATTTTGGTATTTGCCAAAAGATGCCATACCAAGGTATAGATGACAAACTTATTTTAAGTTGTCGAGAAATGAATTGTCATTTTGACTAACAATTTCATTAGTAAATTTTTGTTTACTACACAATTTTTGGTTACTACACAAATAGTTGTAGTAAATTTTTGGTTTGAACGACAAAAAATAGGTCGTTAAATAATTGTCAATAGATGCCATGACAAAAACTTTTGATGTAGTAGGTATATCTACATGACAATTGTCGACACAATTCGTCGATGAATTGAATTGGAAAATGAAATCCATTTTAGTAGTCATTTGTTGACTAGATTTTTTGATTACAAGAATCATTTGTTTGCGATAGTATAAATCATTTGATTTCGATATTGGTTAATCGATTATGTTTGTGTTTGTTTGTAAAAACAGTTGTTTATAAAAATGCTTAAGGAGATATTAATATAAATATTTCGAAGTAATTTAACAGTTAGAATAGAACATACCTTTCCTTTTTATTTGACTAGGTAAATCTTTAAGTTGATTTTTCTAAGTGACCAACCCAACTAATTCTTCCCTACGCGGCCTCCTGCCTAAACGGTACTTTTATGGCTCCAGGGCTCCAGGTTTTGCAAAAATCTTTAAAGATGAACAAAGGGATAAAAAGGAAACTGATATTTATTCATAAATGTTCTTCCCTAGGGAAGAACTTCTTGATATTTACATAATATTCTCCTTTAGCAAGGAGATTACTCACTAACACACATACTAGTTACAAAGGAAAAGTTGGAAAAGGAAAATGATACGAGAGAAGGGGATGGGGATTGGATTGCCTAAACTAAAGGAATTCAACTTCTTTATATAATAGAAGTGAATTTTACAAAAGACCATTATAGCCCTTAATCAATCGTCATGGATGACGTTTTTTCAATCGATGTACCCATGTGTTGGGTCCAGTTCTCGAGTGTCTTCATCTGAAAAGTAGCCGTCCTTTTCAGTGGGGTCTTTGTTTTCTTCTGAAGAAGATGCTTTGCAGTATTCGCACTGATGGTTCTCAAAGGTGCGTTGCAACTTTTGACAAAGTTGTTCTTTAGTGGCTGGGCCTGCTTCTACTTTATTAAAGATGATGCGTTGCTCCATCCTTTCTAAAGCTTCTTTTTCATGTAGTGGTAAAGGAGTTCCACTATAGCTAGTAATTATGCAGTTAATGCTGCAATAATTTACTTTGTTAAAGCTTCCTACTTTAGTTTTCTGTAGGTTTTCTAGGATTTGTAAAAATCCTTTAGTCTTGATATGTAACCATTTTTCATAGTCTTCATAGTCTTCTTTTATCACCCTTGAAGGATTGACCGTTCTTGCTTTGGCTATGCCAATTTCTAAATGATGGTAACTTGGAAAGGTTTTTCCTTGGTACCAGTCAGGGAGTGTAGAATTACACTTGATGAAGATGTTTGCATCTCTTGCAGCAGCAATTTTCTTTCGAAAATTCTTGATGGCTTTCTTCATTCCTTCAGATAAATTACTTATTTCAAGTAAATTAGGAGAAGGGTAGATGAACTTTGCTAATCCAGCAGAGAATGCTAGAGAAACTAGTTCTGGGTTTGCACCTGGACAAAAGATAATAAGACTTTTAGTAGCCTTGTCTTCTGTGTAAATATGTTCGAACTCGAAATCGTCTTGGCTTATGGCTCTAGCCTTTGACCAGATTGCTCTGAATTCGTCTAAAGAAATAATATCTTTTTCTTCTTTCTCTTCAATTTTTGTTGGTTTTGAGAAAGTGTTGTTTCTGAATTCAATAACCCTTTCTTTTTTCTTGGGTATCAAAGGTTCAGAAAAAATGGTTACCTTTAAAGGTATTTCCTTTTTCCCACAGGTTGCTGAATATCGGGTGGCTTCTTGTTGGGCTTGTAGTAACGACCCAAATTTTTTGAATGGATAGTCAGTTTTTTCAACATAATTTTTGACTATGGCCCAATCTTCATAAATTCCTCTATGGTCACCATCAAAAATGACATAAAATCTAGTATTTTTAGGATTTTCTGGTATTTGTGTGACTTGGGAGTAACTTGGTCTAAGAGAGACCTTTTCAGTTTTTGGTAAACTGTCAGCCATCAACGGATTTGATGTGCCTTTACCAGAGTCGTTTGCTTCTGGGCTAGATGAAGATTTTAGTTCTTCATTTACTCTATTTTTCTTTTTTCCAAAGCAACAGGAGTGAACGGACTTGATTTTTCTTTACCCTTTGCCGTTTGAGGGGGAATAGATTCAGATTGTTTCCTTGCGGATTCCTGCTCTGAATTAGCAGTTGTTTCTAGACTTTCGTCATAGAGAGCTATCTGATCTCGAATAGCTTTTAGTTCTATCAAAAGAATTTTTTCTTTTAGGCGTAAAGCCTTTAAATTCTCCATTTTTTCAAAAAATAAGTTTTTCTGTTTGTGAAAGTGATTGGTGATGCCTTTAGTTTGAAGGGTATGTGCTCCTTAAATAGAAAAGTATTTATTTTTAGAAAAATTTATTTGAAATACGTATTTGTTTACGTATTTTGAAGATCTCGTTCAAGATGCTCGATGTCGAGAGAATATCTTGAAAACCACATCTGTCATCTGACAGGACGACCTTGTTTATTATTTTCCTCTTATTGATAATGACCATCTTGGACATGTGGATGTAGTTAGTAACTGAGATTCTTCATCTAACAGTACCTGCCAAAATCAAAATAAAAAGAGTGGATATAATTCATTCCGAGTCTTCTGTTGAAGAGTCAGAGGATGACAAGTTGTCTCGTATTTCTAATGCATATACTTGCGTATAGCCATCAAAAATATTTTCAGAAGGAAAATATCCCTCAATTTCGGCTTCTAAGATAAATTTTATCTTTTCCGGAAATTTTTGTCGGTTGGGACATTCGTTGGCATAATGTCCTTCTTCAGAGCATATCCAGCAACGACATTTTTTCTTACCTTGAGGACAGACCTTAGGTTTTTCTTTAGAAAAATATTTTCCCGGTGAAAATTTTCTTTTCTTGGTTTTCCAAAAACGTTTTTTAGTTTTTGTTTTATATTTCTTTTTGAAATAACTTTTATCTTTTGTTGGTTCACAGCCAAAAGATAATTGTGGTAACTCAGCGAGTCTTTTACAACAGTTTTTATTAAAACGTTTTAACTGTTTTTGTTTATTAGAAAGATCACAATAGGATGCAATTTCTTCTTTAACAATTCTTGTAGCAAACCCAAGGGAATGCATTGTAAATTGATTCTTTTCCTTATTCCATCGTTCTTTTGCCTTTTCTCCTACGATGGGAATTTTCATTAGGTAAGCATCAATACATGAATGGAATTCACCTGTGCCTAATTTATATAAATTTGTTTCATAAAGACAAGTGAAATCATCTAAAAGACATATGTCACAAAGTTGTGCTTTAGCAAGATTTTGTCTTGCTTTTTCTAGTATTTTTTGATTTTCTCGGTCTTTATCTGTTATGAGGTCGAGACCTAAAACATCATGTATATTGCATTTATAATTTGATCAAAAAGATCCTCACCGTGTAAATTTTCACAGAGCCGGCCCGTAAGGCTTATCAATCTAGGCTAAGGCCTAGGGCCACCAAAAAACAAGGGCCTCCAATTTTATTTCCTTTCATATATTAGACTTGTTTTTTGCCATTTAAACAACGTTTCTAGGCCCAAGATTTAAGATTTACACTAAGAGTCTGCATTGTTCATGCACACAACACATCAACCCTAGTTATTTGCGGCGTCTTTTGAGTAACCAATGTGAAACTGATTGCGGATTGAGCGAAATTAGGGCCAAGATTAGGAAAAATCATCGCTATGGTTATTCAGTGTCTCAAGTCGCAATCTCAATTCTTTTATACCAATTTAATAGGGCCCTGACTTTGTAGTTCGCTTAGGGCCTCCAAAAACGTTGGAACGGCTCTGATTTTCATCCCAAGTTGTTCCTTTGATGAAGTTTTGTATAATTCCTGCAGACTTATGTTCTAATAATAATAATAAAGCCTTAGCCTGAGAGAACTCTACTGAATTAGTCTGAATGATTAGACTGATCTCAGTGTTCCATTTATCAATTACCTCTTTTCTTTTGTCGAGGTTGAAGATACAATCAATTTTAATAGTATTAATAGTAGTTGCACTACCATTGTTATTACTATTAGAATCAGGTATACCCTTATGATACGGCATGGAAAATTCCGTATCCTTTTTTCTATGCCTGTTACTTCTGCTAGTAGAAGCATTGTTTGCTCTCTGTCTCGGAGACATTTCCATATCTGATGAGCTTTCTTCAGTTTCGGGTTCTTCTTTCTTTATAGGAAAGGTTCTTGGTTCTTCATTATTTAAAACAAAGATTCGTTCTTTATTTTCAGAAAAATATCTTTCATTTAAGATTTTATCTTCAGAAAACTTTTGTTCACATTCTTTGTCATCTAAAGTAATGAGACTAACAAGTTCTTTTATTTGTTTAATTGGAAGGGTATCCAATTGTTCATCTAAAATTTGCTCCAATTTTTGAGTGATAGAACTCCTTTTATCCACAAGATAAAATAATCTTATTATCTTTTAATCTTTGAATATCTTTTTTCACAAAAGAATTTTTTCTTTTTAAATCAGTTAGTTCAAAAAAAATTTCGGAAGGATGAATGCTCCAATCAGAATGTAATTCATAATTCTTTGATTATTTCTTTCTAGATAGAAATAAAGTCTAGAGATCTCCAGATTTATATTTCTAAAAAGGTTTTCCATTTGACATTTATTGGTCATTTGAAATTGATCCAAAAGGCCATGATAATGCATTTGGACTTTTAGAACTTCCTAGAGATGGATTTCCAACGTTGAAGTTTGGAAATGAATACTTTTGAAAGCTTTTCTCATCATTAATTTTTTCTTTTTGCTTTTCGAGCATAAAAGTTTTTGAATCCATTCTTTCATCAATTTTGTCTTAAACATCTTTGATGATTTTTGCAGCAGTTGCCTCAAGATTTTCGTTTGTAGAAAGACTTTCTACCTTTCTAATCAAATCTTTAACAAGTTCCTCTAATTTCAAAAGAGTAGTCATGTTATAGATATAATTGCTTTTTTAGTTCTAAGCTCAATAATTTTTTGCTTAGAAGCAAAAATGTTTTTCTTAATAATCTTTATATTAAGAGATTTTGTTTTATGACTTAACATAAGATTTTCTTTAATTTGATTTATTCTAATAAACCAAATTTGTATATTAGCCTCTTCATAGGTGATTTGTTGATCAAGATATTGTAAATAATCCAAAATTGGTTTTGAAGACATTATTCTCCAATAACTCCTTTTAAAATTCTACCATACCCATCTATTCTTTCAGACAAAGAACGTATTAATTGTTCAGTATTACTTGATTCTCTTATTTGTAAAGAGTTTACAGCATAACTGTGTCTAGGTTTTGATACTAAAACTTGTTTATTTCGTGCAATATCTATTGCCCAGTTTTCTTGTAATTGTGATGGCTCAGCGAATTTACTGCCTTCAACAATTCCAATATCTGAGAATATATCTTCAATTGCTATGCTTTCTTTTTCTTTGTACTCAATTGAACGAGTGCTATTTGTTAAATCATATGAGACTAAATAATTAATCGTAAACACTTTATTACCTGGTTCCATAAGATCAGTTCTTTACATTGATGTATAAAACTTAAAGTTTTGTCGAAATCTTTTGAATCTCGATGTAAAGCAAATTTAGGATAGACAGTAAACATAAATTTACCATAAGCTAAATTTCCTTGAATTGCTCCAAGAAGAGCGTCTTGCCTATTGATAATTCTATTATCAACAAGGGCCATTTTTATAGGAAAATTAATTTCATCTCTAAACTGTGCTTTTAGGAGGATTTTAACCGCTCCTATATGTACCATATTGAGAGACTTTCTCAACTCTGGTTTAATATGTAAAAGCTTTTTTGCTATTTCACCCTTTGTTAAGAGTGGCAAATAAACTTCACCCGAGGTATTTTTATGTCAACTGAAAGTTCTTCAGTGTTAAAACAATAAAATATTTTATTTTTTCTAGAAAAGGCTCTAGAAACTAAACTTTGTAAAGTTTTTGGTTGATTAAAAACTTGTTTTGCGTCAAGCTTGAATTTAAGCTTGCTAATTTTTGTTAGTTGATCAGAATTAATCATGTAATCTGATACAAAACCTTTTTCATTTTCACTAAAGTTTATTACTTCAGTGATTTCTTTAGACTCATCTGAATCATTTTTAAATAAACTGTTATTTTCCATTAATTTTTTAGAAATAACATCTTTTTTTTTTTAAGAGCAACAAGGCTCTGATACCAGACGCGGAATGGTTCTAGTAATTTTTTCTTTAAAGATTTACCTAGTCAAATAAAAAGGAAATGTATGTTCTATTCTAACTGTTAAATTACTTCGAAATATTTATATTAATATCTCCTTAAGCATTTTTATAAACAACTGTTTTTACAAATAAACACAAACATAATCGATTAACCAATATCGAAATCAAATGATTTATACTATCGCAAACAAATGATTCTTGTAATAAAAAAATCTAGTCAACAAATGACTACTAAAATGGATTTCATTTTCCAATTCAATTCATCGACGAATTGTGTCGACAATTGTCATGTAGATATACCTACTACATCAAAAGTTTTTGTCATGGCATCTATTGACAATTATTTAACGACCTATTTTTTGTCGTTCAAACCAAAAATTTACTACAACTATTTGTGTAGTAACCAAAAATTGTGCAGTAAACAAAAATTTACTAATGAAATTGTTAGTCAAAATGACAATTCATTTCTCGACAACTTACAATAAGTTTGTCATCTATACCTTGGTATGGCATCTTTTGGCAAATACCAAAATTATGAACGACATTGTTTGATTGAACAAACCTACTACTACACAAAAGTCAACAAATGAGGACTATGTTAGTAATCAAAAAATTACTACAACTATTTGCTAGTAACCAAAAAATTACTACTACTATTGGTGTAGTAAAGAAAAAATTACTAGAACCATTCCGCGTCTGGTATCAGAGCCGTACTACCCTAGCCCCGTCCAATCCTACGTTGTCATGTCAATTCTACACCTAAGTACTCTAACCCCACCTTTTTACTCCAGCCACACACCATTCAAGAGATGAACCCCACCTCCTCAAACCACTTCTCTCCAAACCATCACGGCAAACCTTTGCCTTGTAAACTACCCTAATCCGAACCCTAGGGGGTGGCGACAGTGTTGCCGCACTACAATGAACCCGTGAGCCTCCCCCCCCCCCCCCCATACACACACACACACAAATAACTAAAAGGGTCATTCAATAGCTTTTCCTCTTGTCTTCTTAGGCGATTTGAAAAACTCATAGTAATCTTATTTTCAACCATAAAAGACCAGTGGTTGGTGCTGGTGTGGAGGAAGTCAAATCCATCGGCTTTCTTTCGCTAAAGAATCAGGCTAAGCTTGTCGGTTTAGATGAATTGAGTTGGGGTTGTTTTGATTTTCTTATCATTTTCGCTAGCTCGTTTTTTGTT
The DNA here is from genome assembly GCF_002127325.2 of Helianthus annuus. NCBI lineage: Eukaryota > Viridiplantae > Streptophyta > Magnoliopsida > Asterales > Asteraceae > Helianthus > Helianthus annuus. The sequence continues at coordinate 19,194,044 of NC_035439.2, forward strand.
ATATTTGTTGTTTTGTTCCTCAAGCTCCTTGCTAGTTAATGAAGGCCATTAAAAAAAAAAAACAAAAGAATAATTTGATGTAACATGACATGTAACTAAACCCTAATAACCTACAACATTTTATCTTCTTTCTATCATCACCCATCACAAATCCAACCAATACCATGCCCATTCAACCCCCTTTCAATGTTCCATTTTTTGTCTCATGCCATGCTACAGACAACTTTACAGCTTTTTCTACAGCCTTTCCCTTTTTCTTTTTCTTTTCCTTTATTTTTAATATAATCAAACATATTACTTTTTTGCCATTGGTATAACCCAAACACCACCCATCACCCTGTAGTACTGTTTCTGGCAGTTAAAACAATAACAAGACATCACAAAAGCATTCATTTTAAGGACACACATTTGCTTTCTTGTTCCTTCACCTTTGCTGTTTGTGCTTTTCCATCCAAACCTCATCAAAGTTTCTTTCCCAAAGCACTTATTACAAGTGGGGTTTTACATTCCCTGCAGATAACTGGAAGAAAAAGAAGACATTTTGTTCATTTTTTGCAGAATTAGAGCTCAGAGATACAAGGGGTTGGTAAAAAGCAGATTTTTGTATAAAATGGGAACAATGCAGAGGGATTCAGTCATTAACAATGTGCTCAAGAATCTTTGCTCTTCTTATGGATGGTCTTATGGTGTTTTCTGGAGTCTTGATCAGCAAAATGCAATGTGAGCACTCTTAATGCCTCATTTAAGCTATAAATAATAATACCCAAATCATTTTTTTTGTAAACTAAATTCAGAGGGTGTTATTTTATTATATAATTTAGAAGTAAAATAAATATAATTAGTAATTAGTAAAATAAATATAATTCAGCAGGTGGTAAGCACTAACACCGCGCACGTTAAGGGGCATAATTTTGTGTTTAGCAGGGTAGGGTTTGCTATTCAGAAGGGGTAGCGGCGCAACTTGTTGCTCGTCTACCTGCGCCATTAGTCTGTAATCGTCTCTCCTTTTGAATTTATTAATAGTTTTATTCAAAGTAAAAAAAAATTCATAATTAATCCTTATTTCATCTCAAAAGGTTAAAAGGTTATTCTTTTTGTAGTAATTTTGAGGTGATAAGCTGATCTTTGAATGTTTCTTGCTTACTCTAGATTCTTGACTATACAAGATGCTTATTTTGATGAGGAAATCAGGGGTTTGATTGAAAGTTTGTGTCCACAAGTTCATATGCTAGGAGGAGGGTATGCTCATTTACACAATTCTTTGATTAAAAAAATCCCAACAAATTAGTTTCAATTCTAGTAATAATAATAAATTATTTTCTTGAAAAAATTCAAGATTAATTGGACAAGTTGCTTTTACCAAGAACCACCATTGGATATGCTTAGAAGACCAAAACCTACGACAAAGTTCTTCAAATGCGATCCACGATGTGTTTCTGGTATGACTATTCTCATATATACTTCCCCTTTTGACAATTAATGAGCATGTTTATGACTTTATGGGTATTGTAATCTTGTTAAAATCTTTTTTTTTTTTTTTGCAGGATGATTCTGAATTTAGTTGCCAATTTTCGTGCGGTATAAAGGTATAGATTTTTGTTTAATCCTACGAGAGGCGTGTGTTTCGGGTGGTACCGTTGAAGGAACTAGGCTGGTACCAATCGCACTTGTTAATAATTTTGGTCCATTATTGCAGACAATTGCAGCCATCCCTGTGGAACCACAAGGAGTGGTACAATTTGGGTCCACTAACAAGGTTAATTCAAGCTTTTGTTTAGTTAATAATTTTCTCATAATATTTTAGGCTCCAAATTAACAGAAAACTGATTTATTGCTTCTGATGATTCAGATTATAGAGACTGTTGAGTTTGTAACTCAAACAAAAAGAATGTTTCAAGAAACTATGAATCATGGGATGTTTGAAGATGCCTATATTCCAGGTGGCGCGCACATTTCAGTGGGGCCCGCATGTTCTTCGGCTTGTCCCGTACAGTCCTGCCTTTTGAGCTCAACTTCTCAACCAGTAATACCGGATCATAATCAGTCGGATAATTGGTTACAGCCAAATAATGCATCATTAGTATCTGAACCCGGAGGTCTAGAATCATGGAGCTCGTTTCCTACTCAATCCAACGGCCAAGATTTGTTTGACCCGTTACCAGAATTTGGAATCTCGGATGATTTCGATATTTCCCAATGGATCCCACCCTCTCCTGGTCAAAGTCAAGAACCTATTTCCATGAACAATGAAGAAAATGGAGGGAACTTGATGCCTATGGTTGATGAAAGTCAACTTGACTTTCATCATCAAAAGTCAACAAAAGGGTTGCTCTCAAAACTTGGGATTGATGAGCTTTTGGAGGGTATTTCTGGTACTTCACATGCTACGTCTTCGACCGCTAAAAGAAGGAAAGCAGGGAATTCGATATGGGAAATGAGTTCATTACGGACGGTTTTGCATAAACCAGGGCCTGGTCTGTGTATGGCTAATGGTTATGGCATGAACCGTTTGAGCACGGGTTCACAAGCTAAGAACCAAGTGGAACCACCAAAAGCCGTCAAGAAAAAGGCCAAACCAGGGACTCGACCACGGCCTAAAGACCGCCAGCAAATCCTGGACCGTATGGCTGAGTTGAGGGAACTTATTCCCAATGGCAACAAGGCATGTATTATAAACAAAACTTCAAACTTTTTAAAACACTTTTATTTGAAAAGAATCATATAATTGTACTTTTAAGTTTTATGTCATGACCGACTATGATTTTCGCAGATGAGTATTGACTCTTTATTGGATCGAACCGTCAAACACATGGTTTTCTTGCAAAGTGTAACAAAACATGCTGACAGAATCAAACAGGCTGATGAACCAAAGGTGAGTTGAGCCTTTCTTTTAGAGGTGGCATTATCGATTCAACCGGGTTGAAAGTTGTATAAAATCTATTTATAATGCACACAACCTCATAAATCGCTTTATTTAAAGCTACATTATTATTATTATTGTTATTGTTATTGTTATTGTTATTGTTATTGTAACTCATTGCTTTTTGTAATACTATATTTAGTTATTTATAAAAAAAACATTGCTAAGAGGGTCAACCCGCCCCGTTGAGCCTGTTTCAACCCGTACTAAAAGTGACCCATTATCCTACCCGCTGACCCACCCATCTTGCCACCTCTATACTTTTATAAGAGAATCTTTATTGCACGATAATTGATATTGAAGTCAGTGTTTCAAAATGATTTCAGAAGAACAAAGACAATGATCCAAACTCGAATGACGCGACATGGGCTTATGAAGTAGGGAACCAAACGATGGGTTGTCCGCTTATTGTTGAGGATCTTAGTACCCCTGGACAAATGCTTATAGAGGTAAAAAAAAACAAAAAGTCATATGTGTTCTAACC